>NC_056744.1:1577088866-1577226366 GCF_019279795.1 Protopterus annectens | reverse complement strand
AGAAGCTTGCAAAACTCAGTTCCTGGCTAAATTACTCCTCCCACCTCCCCCTCCTTCAGTGAGTTAGATTATCGCATTCCAGCTTAGCTAAATTTGGTTAGTCAACTTTGCATGACAACAGACATCAAACAAATCGCAGCCTGATGTGCCACTAAAACTGTTCCCTCTTTGTTTAGCTTCAAATCTAGAAGCTGAAGGAGATAATAAAGGCAGACAAGCAGAAATAGCCGATAAGTGGGCCTTAACCGAAGAATAAGCCAACTCAGCATTAAGCAATTCACACAGATAACAGAGAACCAAAGGAACATTCACAGAAAGTTGGATCCAGGTTATGAGAAAAACACTAAACAGAAAACTGCATCCATCTGGATAGTTAGGATAGTTAGGATTTTCTAGTAGTGGGTTTTCTGGCTTCCTAGAGGACCCTAACCATGTCCTCAGAGAAAAAGCTATCTATATGGAATCAAAATCCTATCATCCACAATGTCAGTTGAAGAGTAGATAGGTGGGGATGGATGAGAGATCCCTCGTATTGTGTGAGTAGGTCCACCCTGTGGGGTAACTTGTGATGACTACTCCTGGCTAAATGCAGAAGAGAGAAACAATGCTGTCTCAAATAAAAGGGAGTCACGAACAAGATTTTGGGAGCATCCTATTGAATTCTGAATAGGACTTTTGGAATGAGGGGAACGGGAGAGAAAGCATAAAGAAACACCCCCTTCCAAGCCAAAGGTAGGGCATCCACCTTCCAAACCTGAGGACATGAGACTCTGGCACAAAACAGAGGAAGTTGTCTGTTCAGAGGGGAGGCAAAAAGATCTACTTGAGTAGTACTCCACTAGTGCAGAATGCCCAGAAACACATCACTGTGAAGCATCCATTGGTGGGATTGAGTTATGGACCTGTGCAGAGAGTCTGCCACAATGTTTTTACCTGAAGGAATGTATACTGCCTGAAGAGCAACTTGGAATGGGAAAACTAGTTTCCACACTAGCAGTGGTAACCGACAAAGATCAGACTGCAACCCCCCCCCACCCCCACACACACACACATCACTGTGGTACGGTCTAAACACCTTGAGAGGTCCTGGGGAGAAAAAAAGGCTGAAAGGCCTTAAGAGCAAGCTCTCATCTCCTTGATACTGATGTGGTCTTTCTATTGAAGAGGATAGCAGACGCCCTGAAGCTTTAGGAAGCTGAAACCTGCTCCCCATCCCACATCTGGGGTGTCTGTGAACAGCACCTGAGAGGAAAGATGTGGATGAAAACAGAGCCCTGGAACGAGAGTCAACTGCTGAATCCATCACTTAAGTTCCTACTTGAGACAAGAGAGAAGAGGAATGAAGAAATCGAGGGGATGAGAATGCTGAAGCCAAACTGACTTTAGAAACTGCTGAAGTTTTCTCATGTGGAGTTTGGCAAAAGGAAGCATAGGAACAGTGGAAGCCATGAACCCCAGAACTCTCAGAAACTCCCTTGCTGTTACAGAAATCAGAGGAAGAAGGGACTGAAAAATGAAATAAAGAGTTAGGGCCTTGGGCGGAGGCAGGGATGACAGCATAGAAACTGTCTGGATCCTGCATCCCAGAAAGACATGATCCTAAGGAAGGAGTCAGAATAGACTTTGGGATTTATAGTGAAACCCAGGCTCTACAGAAGGGAGATTGCAAAGTGAAGAATTTGCAAGAAGACCTCTGGAGTGGATGCCTGAGACAGGAGGCCATCCAAGTAGGAAAAGACCTGGATACCCCTTAGCCTGCAAAAAGCAATCACAGGAGTGAGGCATTTGGCGAATACCCTTGGGGCAGTAGAAAGGCCAAAGGGCAAAGCAGAGAACTGAAAATGCCAGGAAGCATCACAGAAACATAAAAACTTCCTGAAAAGGGGATGCACTGGGATATGGAGATAAGCATCCTTGAGATCCAGAGACACCATATGTAAAAGCCTAAGGAAGCAAGAGAGAGAAAATGTCTGAAAGGACATTTGAAAAGGAGGAAACCTTCAGAAATATATTTAGATGAATGAGGTCTAAAACTGGTTTCCAAGTACCCTCTTTCCTGAGTACAAGGAACATTATGGAGTAAACCACCCACCCCCTTTGAGTAACTGGAATGTCTTGAATAGTACCCTGACTGAAAAGATGCCAAAGCACCCTTGGAAAGGACAGCTGTTCCTGAGGGGGCTGATGAATTCCAATAAATGAGGGAAGAGATTCCAGACCATGAAATACCCTTGGCAGATAATGGACAGAACCCAGGAATCTTGAGTAATCTTTAAACAAACAGGAAGTGAAAGAGAGAAAAGCGGAGAGAGAAGAAAGTGGCTGGGAAGAATAGGATAGTCAGACAGCACCTGGTTTATCAGGAAAAGGAGACTTCCGGGGCACATATGTCCGAGTACTTTAGCAGGAGGAGCCCGCTTCCCAATTTCTTGCCATTGGGAGGATAGCGAAATTGCCTAGGAACAAAGGCTGGCTTATTAGGGTAATTTCTCTGAAACTTAGGTACACGAAAAACAAAAACACGTTTAAATTCTTGTAAAGCCTTGCTCTTATCCTCAAGGGACTTAAACAAATCAGAAGCAGCTTCACCAAACAAGTGTTTATTACCCAGAGGAGCATCCATCAACTTAGGCTTAATATCGTCAGGCAAAGGTTGAAGCAGAAGGCAAGAATATCGCCTCATCAAAGCCCTAGAGGAAAGACGTGCTGCATCATAACTACACCTGATGGAATGTCGAGCTACCTGGGAGGAAGCCCCTAACAAGGAAAGGGCAGAAGTCTTCCCTTCAGAGTCTGAAAGATCAGAAATTACCTGACAGGCCTGGGAAAGAAGAGCTAACATCTACCTGACCATATGGGTCGGATAACTGACAGACCTGAAAACCGAAGTAGCAGAGGTGTAAATAAACCTTTTCCCCCAATGTTTCCATAGTTCTGCTATCTTTGTCAGAAGGCAACAACTTAGGAGAGGGATGCAATTCAGATGGCATGTCAGAAGCCACAGATACCACCAAAGGGTCAGCAGAAAGGCACTTACAAGAAATTCACAGTCCTCAGGCACCCTATAAAACCAGGGGGCCATGAGTCAGGAGCCTTAGAAGCATTAGAAAAGGCATCCAACAATGCAGCCAGAACACGAGGTACAGCAGAAAGTCCGGGAGAGTCCATCTGCAGGAACACAACACTTTTTCTGCACTACAGAAACCGGAGCACAATCCCATTTAAAAAAAACTCCATCATTCTAGAAATGGTCTCTCAAAAGAAATTTCCTCAAAAAAGAACATCAGGACTAGTGGATTCTTCCGCAGATCCATAATCTAAAGGAGAAGGAATGTGAGAGAAACAGGCAAGGGATTCCACATCTGAATCCACCTCCTCCTCCTCAGCAGAATCCTGTTCCCTGGGTCTTTTAAGGGGAGCAGAGGACCAAGAAAGAGCTGGAACTGAAACACCCTGAGGTGATTTTAAAGCCATTAAAGCATTAAACAAACCCTGAGTGAATTCTACCATTAACTATGGGGGTCCTTAGGAGCTGAAGCCATATGTTTAATTCTCTGCTTTCCCTTTAAGGGCGATGTCCACCTTATGAAATGCAGAAGGCTCTGACCCCAGACGGCATTCAATAATGGTGGCAGGGATCTCTTCTCTGACTAAAATTTGAGGAACACCCCTAGATCTCTTGGAAATAATCAGCCAAGGTTCCCCCCTAAACATCCCATGCGGATGTCTGTGAGGCCTCCAAGGACGTGACTAAGGTCGGATCCCTGATGAGCCCTAACATGGTCGCGGCTGAAGAATTCATGATGAAGCCGGATGAACTTTCGGATTTTCACTCACCTCGGGAGATGCATCTGGCAGAGGCTGTTCAGCAAAAGAATCCGGCCTAGATTTCTTGTCCTTCTTCCCAGATAGCTGCCCCGCTGAACATGAAGTTCCTTCCGCAGCATCTTTAGCTAAGAGCTTAAGACATTGACTCTCTAAATACAATGTCAAAGAAGAAAGCTTACTATGGAGGATCTTGGGAACAAAGGCCTGACAGACTGCACAGGACATATGAACGTGGGAAGCATCGACACAAAACAGGCACTGCTTGTGACTGTCTTTATGGGAAATGCGTCTCCCACATTGGCACTTGCCCTTCTTGGATGACATGAAACCCCTCAAGCAACAAAGAATAAAAGAAAAGATAAGCTACAAAACCCCCAAACGGGGCAGCTAACTCCAACGGCTTGGTGAACCAGCAATGGAACAGGTATTCAGACCGACAATCAAGACATGGCATTCAGAATGGCATCAAAGACGTTCTGAGGATGGTATGTCTTCATGTCACTGTTATGCCCTACACTATATGCAAGGAGCATACATGTGACATATGGCATTCCTTAAAGCAACCTAAAGGCTTTGGTATACTGACCGGACGTCAGGCAGCCCTTGCCAGGGGGAACCTTAGTATAATGAATACTGCAACAGAGACGTCTAAGTATATCTATAAGCCTCCACATCCACATACATATGCGTGTGTGTATACTTACTGCATACATGGAGTAACAGAAAGTACGGTTGTGTAAAATCTTACCATAACGTAGATGCTCTTGCCTTCACCGCTGCAGTATTCATAAATTATGGGATTCCCTGCCGTGAAGCCCATCATCCGGCCAGTCTACCATTGCTTTAAGGTACACTGAACGTCACCTACAAACGCCTTGCGCAGCGTAGAGCATAAAGGTGACATTCAGGTGTACTATTCTCCGAACTGACTGCCCCAGTAAGAACAGCAGTCCAAGGAAAACCAAAGAGAACCTGCACATCCAGGAAAGAAGAAAGACTAGGGGAATGGAGGGAAGGAGTGAATACTGCAGCAGTGAGGGAAGGACATCTACAGTTATGTTAAGATTTTTACACAACTGTACTATGTCCTTACATTCACCACTGCAGTATTCATAACTTATGGGACAGTGCCAAAGCTCAAGAAGAAACTTGGGAGGAATAAGCGGTAGTAGAGCCCTCTAAAAAGCCATGAAGAATGGCATTAGCAAAACCAGCTCTAGCAATACCGTCCAACTTGTAGTGTTTGATACAAGTATGCACAGAAGTCCAGGTAGTGGTTTCAAAATGAGCCCTTGAAAACAGCAGCAGAAGAAGCCATAGCTCTAGTAGAATGAGCCTTTACAGAAGGAAGGCTCTCGCCATGAAAAGTGTAACTAAAAGAAATAGCCTTTGAAATCCAGGTAGAAATAACTTGCATGGAAACAGCCAATCCTAAAGACCTAAGATGACAGGAAGTAAACAACTAATCAGATTTTCTGAAAGCTTTAGTCTTATTCAAATAAAATTTGACCTGCCTATGCATGTCTAAGGTATGCAGCACCATCTCACGGTCAGACTGCAGAAAAGGAAAAAAGTAGGCAAATTAATGGACTGATTAAGTGCCAAGTCCTTAACCACCTTGGGCATAAAAAAAGGATCAGTACGCAAGGAAACCCTGTCCTCATGGAATATCAAAAAGGCTGACAAGCCATAAGGGCTTGCAACTCAGACACCTGTCTGGCAGAAGTAAGAGTTAACAAAAGAACTGTCTTCCAAGAACAATTCTGCAAAAGGAAGCCAAAACAGAAGGCTTAAAAGGAAACGGTCAATTTCTCCAGAATGAAATTAAGATCCCAGTGAGGAGGACCAGGCTTCCTGGGAGGTCTAATATTAAGGAAGTCTAAGAAATTGTTTAGTCTCAAATTTAGAAGCTAAAGGAGGAGTTAAAGGCAGACAAGCAGAAATAGCTAAGTGGGCCTTAATAGAATAATAGGCCAAATCAGCACTGAGCAACTGACAGTCTAAAAAAACTCCAGCTATACTCTGTCGCTTATCATCTACTCAGAGGTGATCTCTGCTTAACATACAGGACCACGTCAAACCCAGAGCTATTGGACATGCTACACTTAAAGAAATCTCAGTCCCTCAGAGCCACATACTCCAGGGATCTAAACCTCGTCATCACAATGAACAAAACATGCTGGAGGGATAGGTTCCTGACCCAGAGACTCCCCAGACTCTGGAATACACTGCTCATACATGTCAAACAGAGCGCCTTTTTGGCCTTCTTCAAAAAGAACCTTGACGACTGGATGGGAGATAGGAAATTCACCCCGGGGTTCATGTTATTCGCCCTTCTAGATAGGGATCCAGAAAGTAAATATTGTGGGAAGTAATAGCCAGGGAATTGTTATGCCTAGCCTTGTATAGGCACCTAGGGCCGATAGCCTAGTACCAAACTAGGAACCTATGAACTCACACAAATGAGGGACCACCAAAGAACATCCAAAGTGGTCCAGTTTACGAGACACACCAAATAAAAAACATCTTCCATTTCGATAAGTAAGACTTCCTAGTAGTAGGTTTCTTGGCCTCCTGCAGGACCTGCAGCACGTCCTCAGAAAAAAGTGTCAATGAGGAATCAAAACTCTATCACCCACAGAGTCAGATGAAGCATGGACAGGTGGGGATGGATGAGAAACCCCTTGTCTTGTGTAAGTAGATTCACTCTGTGAGGTAACATGGGATGATTGCCCTTGGCTAGAAGCAGAAGTAAAGGGAACCACTGCTTTCGCTGCCAAAAGGGAGTCACCAGCAAGATTTTGGGAGCGTCCTGTTTACTCTTGAACAGGACTCTCGGAAGAGGAAGGAGAAGAAATGCATAAAGAAACACCCCCTTCCAAGAAAATGAGATGCCTTCCACCTTCCATATCAGAGGACTTGGGACTCGGGCACAAAACAGAGGAAGTTGTCGGTTCAGAGAGAGGGCACAGAAATCTACTTGAGGAGTAACCTGCTGGTGAAGAATGTCTAGAAACACATCCCTATGAAGCATTCATTCGTGGGATTGAGCGAAGGACTTGCTCATAGTGTCTGCCACAATGTTCTGATCTAAAGGAATATAAACTGTCTGAGAGTCACTCGATACTTGACAGCCAGATCCCACATCAGAAGTGCCAGTCGGCAAGGAAGGTAAGATCTTGTTCCTCCCTGTTTGTTGACGTATCACATAACTGTGGTATTGTCTGTGAATACCTTGAGAGGCCCTGGAGAGAAAAGTGGATGAAAGGCCTGAAGAGCCAGCATAATAGCTCTCATCTCTTTGACTCTGATGTGCTCCTTCTGCTGATGAGGCGACCGCACTCCCTGGACCTTCAGTACAGCCAAATGCTGCTCCCCATCCCACATCTGAAGCATCTGTGAACAGATCCTGAGAGGGAGGGGGAGGATGAAAAGGGAGCCCTGGATTTATAGACAACTGCTGAATCCATCACAGAAGTTCCTTCTTGAGACAAGGGAGAAGAGGAACTACAAAGTCTAGAGGATGTGTATGCTGAAGCCCACAGACTTCAGAAACACTGGAACTTCCTCATGTAGAGTTTGGTCATAGGGAGCATCGGACTGGTGGCAGCCATGAAACCCAGAACTCTCAGAAACTCACTGGCTGTAATGGAGGTCACAGGAAGTAGAGTCTGAAAGCAAGAAATGAGAGTTAAGGCCTTTGGAGGAGGCAGGGATCTCAGCATTGACACAGTCTGAATCCTGCAACCTAGAAATAAATGATCCTGAGGAGGAGTCATGGAAGAAATGTATGGTGAACCCCAGGCTTTGAAGAACAGAAATGGTAAAATGAAGATTTTGCAAATGGACCTCTGGAGAGGATGCCTGAATCAGGTTGTCCAAGTAAGGAAATATTCAGATCCCTTGAAGCCTGCAAAAAAAGCAATTACAGGAGTGAGGCATTTGGTGAACATCCTTGAGGCAGTAGAAAGGCCAAAGGGCAAAGCACAGAACTGAAAGTGCCAGAAAGCAACAGAGAAATGCAAAAACTTCCTGAAAAGAGGTTGGAAAAGAATATGCAGATAAACATGCTTGAGATCCAGAGACACCAGACAAGCCTGAGGAAGCAAGAGAGAGGAAACGGGACCTGAAGGGACAACATCCAAAAGGCAGGCACCTTCAGAAAAGTATTTAGATGAGAGAGGTCTGGAATCGGTCTCCAAATCCCTCTTTTTCTGGGCACTAGGAAGCATTCTTGAATAAAACTCCTTTCCCCTTTGGGACACAGGCACCTCTTGAATAGTACCCTGAGACAAGAGATCTCAAAGAATCTCTGGGGAAAAATTGAAGTTGTTCCAGAGGAGGCTGAGGAATGCCCACAAAAGGAGGACAGGAAATCCACACCATGAAGTACCCCTGACGAATAATTGACAGAACCCAAGAATTCTGGGTGATATGAAGCCAAATAGGAATAAATAGAGAAACGCAGAGAGAAAGAGGAATGTGGCCGAGAACAGGTGGATAGTCAGACAGCACCTGGTTTGTCAGGAAAGGAAGGCTTTTGAATCCCTGCAGTCTGAGTGGCCTTAGCAGGAGGAGCCCTTTTACCACCCTTTTTACCCTTAACAAGAGGGTATGACTGCCTACGAACAAAGTCTGGCTTAGGAGGATAGTTTATCGGAAATTTAAACACAGGAGAAACAGACACACATTTAAGCTCCTGTAAGGCATCTCCCTTGTCCTGAAGGGACTTAAACAAACCAGCAGCCACTTCCCCAAACAAAAATTTATTATCCAGAGGAGCTTCCATCAACTTAGCCTTAATATCATCAGGTAAAGGATGAAGCCTAAGCCAAGAATACCTCCTCAGTACTGAACCAAAAGCAGCATCCCTAGAAGAGGCATCCACTGCATCATAAGTACATTTGATAGAATGACAAACTACTTAAGAGGAAGTCCCTAGCAAAGAAAGAGCAGAACATTTACTCTCAGAGTCTGGAAGATCAGAAAAAAGCTGATAAATCTGAAAAAAGAGCCAACACATACCTAGACATATGGGTCTGATAATTAATGGCCCTAAATGCTAAGGTAGCTGAAGTATAAACCTTCTTAGCCAGCCTATCCATGGTTCTGCTCTCCTTGTCAGAAGCAGTAACTTGGACGAAGGGAGTAACTGAGACAGCTTATCAGAGGCTACAGACACCACAGAAGGGTCAGCAGCAGGACATTTGAACAAAAAGAACAATCCTCAGTATAAAATCTATCAGACTTCTTGGGAGCAGGGGGCAGAGAATCAGGCACTCTAGAGGCGTTGGAAAAAAAACATCCAGTAACGCAGCCAAGACAGGAGGAACAGCCACAGGTTTAAGGGATTCCATCTGCAGTAATTCATAGTATATCAGAAACCTGGGCACAATCCCACTTAAAAAAATTCCATCATCCTAGAGATTGTGTCCTCAAAGGAAGGAGTATCAGGACTATTACATTTCTCATTCTCGGGCTCGTAGTCCAAAGGAGAAGGAATATGGGTAGAATAAGTCAGAGATTCTTCATCAGAATCCAACTCTCCCTCAGAAGAATTCAATTCCCTGGGCCTTTTGGGTGAAGAGGACCAGGGAGGAGCAGGAACCAAGACCCCTTGAAGAGGCCTTATTGAAAGTAAAGCATTAAATAACCCCTGAGTAAAGGTCGGTCACTCACTTTGTGGAGCCCTAGGAGCAGAAAAAACATGTTAAGTTTTTGGTTTCTTTTTTTTAGGGAATTTCCGTCCTAGAACAATGAGAAGGCTCTGACATAGGACAGCATTCCACAACCGTAGTAGGAACTTCTTCCCCAGCAAGAAACTGTGGAACCCCCCCCCCCCCAGACCCCTTGGAAACAATCATCCATGGCTCCCCCTGAACGCCCAAAGCTTCGTTGGACGTGCTACCTGCCAGATCCTCACCCGCCTCCAACCCAGACATGGCAGAGAAATCTGACAACACAGCCAGGCGAGTCTCTGGGTTTGTAACAACCTCGGGAGAAACACCCGGCAGAGGCTGGACAGCGGATTATTCCAGTCTTACCTTTTATACCTTCTTCTTCCCTGATGGCTGACTCTCAGGGCAGGAAGCTCCACTCATAGTATTCTTTAACAAGAAGCTTAAGATGCTGGTTCTCAAGATACAATGAAATGGAAGAAAGCGTAAGAAAGGATTTCAGGACAAATGCCTGACAAATTGAACAAGACATATAGTCGTGAGAAACTCCTAGGCAAAAAAAGGCACTTAACTTTGCGGTCTTTACGGGGAATTTATCTTCTAGACTGGCATTTAGGATGTTAACCCCCAAGCAGCACAAAAAAATAATCAAGAAAAGAACAAAAACCCCAACTGGGTACTTATCTGCAATGACGAAGATTTCAGCAAGCAAGAGTAATCACCAGAATTCCAACAAACAGAAAAAAAAAAAGGCAAAAAAAGGATGGAGACAAACAGACCAATGCTGACAAACAAGTTCAGAGGATGATATGCCTGAATGTCACCTTTATGCCCTATGCTACGAGAGACGTGTGTAGGTGATGTTCAGCGTACCTTAAAGCAATGATCGGCCAGTCTACCAAAGCCTGACAATGGGCTTCACGGCAGGGATTCCCATATATTATGAATACTGCAGCGGTGAATGTAACAACATCTATGGAGCAAAGCTGGACTGACACCAGCTTGAAGCTTTACTTGGGGGATAGTGGTGTCAATGCCGTGGGCTTGGTAAAACATATGTGGGGTGTACTGAGTTGACATGCAGCAATAGTTTTTTTCACCTCTTGGTCATTACAGTATTGTTTTTGGGAGAGGGAGTCAAAGCCCCACTGTTCACCAACACTTTGCGAGTGCGTGTGTGTGCCCGTGTCTGCTGGCCAAAATTTAACAAACAGCAAGATTTGCAGTTGTGGACATACATGTCTGATTTGGGGTAGTTGAAATGGAGAACAGATGAGTAGGAGTGTTGGATATCTTATCAGTGTACCCGACAAGTGTCCCTAATTTTGGTTTATTTATTGCATTTGTTTACCGGGAAAGTCCACTGGGCCTGAGATGAGCCCATTTTCAGTGGAGGCCCAGGGAGAAAAACTCCACATTTAATTACATACAGAGAAATTATTACACAAACAGTATAGAGTGTATAAGACAGTAGAAGCACATTAACATAAGATAATGCTGACATAAAATAGCATTGATAATGACACTATAAATTTGGTAACAACAGTAAAGGATTGTCTACTATCATGATATGCTGGTTGTTATGAGAGGTTTAGCTGTATAAGTAAGAGTGATAGAGTTAGGATGCAGTTAGTTTAAGGGGTAAAGTTGGCGACGGAAGGCTCAGGATAGGGATAGCACAGGTAAGTAAACAGCAAAGTGTAATAGGTAAGATTTAGAAATGGAGAAGAAAGGTTAGTTACGGAGTGAACTGTAGTAAACAAGAGTAAGAATTCAGAAAGGAGTCAGGTTTTGAGGTTGTCAGTAGAAGTGCATAGCCAATGTGAGGAGAGATGGAGTTTAAGGGATTTTTAAAATGCTGTGGGATTAGAGATGGCTCTGAGTGAAGGAGGAAGATTATTCCATAGCTTGGAGATGGTAAACGAATACAGCATTTGGCCAGCAGAGAGCTTTGGTTTATCGGTGTTTAATAACATTGTTTTCTAATCTAATGTGTCGATTAGGATGGTATGTGGTCAGAATGTGGGAGAGGGATGGGCAGGCTGCCGGATGGTAGATAAGCTTATGGGCAGTAGTGAGTTGTGGGTATGTGAGGTGATGGGGGAATTCAAGCCAATTTAGCTGATGTAGTGCAGAACAGTGGTGGATGGAGAATTTAGCATTTGTAGCAAATTTGGCAACTTTGTTACAGCATGTGTTGAGTTTAGTTTACAGAGAGGACTGAATATTGGTAAGGATGGGGGCGCCATAAGAGAATTCGAAGCAGAAATTATGAGACTAGGGTCTTTTTAGCAGATAAGCTAAGAAAGCAGTTGGGTCTATAAAGGGCTCCTAGTTTTTGATGGGTTCTTTTTTATGTTATAGATATGAAGATCAAATGATAAGTTTACGTCAATGGTGACACCAAACAATTTGGTACTAGGAACAACTTCTAGAATAGTATTATTTTGGGACTGATTATAGACTTCACACTGGTTGACTGGGCTGGATTTTTTTGGGGTAAATATTATGAATTTACTTTTACTTGCATTGAGGGCAAGATGGTTCAGAGACAGCCAGGATTCAATTGAGATAAATGCCTTTTGAGCAAGCTGCTGTAGTACAGAGGGAGATTTTGAAGAGCAGATAATAGTAGAGTTGTCTGCATATTGGATAACAGTACTATGGGTAAGAGTGGTGTGGAAGTCGTTGATAAATATATTGAATAAAAGGGGACCTAGTATGGAACCCTTGGGTACACCTGTACTAGTACTGATGAAAGGGGAGGAGTGCTGCCAAATAGTAGAGTGTTGCCTATTATTGAGATAGTTGTGAAACCAATGAAAGGTGGGGGGATATATGCCAAGGTTGGAGAGTTTAGTGATCAGAAGGGAGAGGGAAATTGTGTTGAATGCTTTTGATAGGTCTAGAAAGAGTGCTGAGACTATAGATCCAGCATCCCGAGCTCGATTTAAAGTGCCAAGGAAGGATATGAGGTTTTACTTTTGTTCTGACAGTATACAATCCATAATACCTTGAAAAAAGTGTTGGATTCTCACGAACAAATACTGACACTCGTAATTAAAATTTTTTTTTTTTGAAAATGAACGCAAATTTGTGTAGTCTTATAGTCTTTTGTGAGCTTATTATATCAGTAGTTTGGCTATTTTCAAAAGTATACGACTTGGAAGCTTTCTCCATGAGTCTGTTGCTGAGAAGATGACAGATATGCTACAAGAGTACAACTAAGGCAAACTACACAGCAACAGTAGCAGAAAGTATTGGGTCACATCAAAGTCGTGGGAGGTCGCTGTTAGGAAGAAACTGAGAACTGTTTCATTGTTACGTAAAGCTTGGCAATAAATACCATAGTTCATGTTATGCTGCAACAGAATAACTATGTAAACATAACCACATGAGCAGCCAGAATGCAACTCTGATAGCATACTTTACCGTGTACGTTTTAAGAAATGGATAGATTGGTCTAAAATTTGGATTAGTGCATGTGTTTTTTTTTTTTTTTTTTAACAGAAATAATTCCTGGGAAATACTATTCAGAAGTGAAGAAACATATGAAGGAAGTTTTAGCGACACACCAGGCAGTGATTTGTCTGTCGTCAAGCAAAGCTGGCTGACTAGTTGAATGCAGCCAAGCTGGAAATGTGAGACTAGCTCACTAAAGGGGGGAGATGAGAGTAGTAACTTGGCAGGAACTGAAACTTGCAAACTATTCATCTCAGCAATTTGTTGACATTTTTGATAGCTTCCTTCAGAGAATGTGTAGTACATCAATAGTAACAAAATTTGTAAAACGCAGTGCAGACCAATCAATGACATACGATCTGCAGACTGTCAAACTTAGCAGTTTTTTTCAAGTGTTCCATTCTAAGTGAATGGAAGTCTAATCTGACAACAAATGGCAGGGCTACTTGTTCTCAGAATCTGGGCATTATCAGACAGATTTGGCTTTCCAAAGGAATCAGGATGTCTGCCTCCATGAGGACAGACAAGGATTAAAAATAATAAAATTTCGAATAAGTATTTATTTTCCTACAAGCAGCTTTGGAAGGCAGAGTAATTCACGGTAAGATTAAAAAATATATGTTTTTTCATCATTTGCTTGCAGTCTTCCTTTCAGTGAAAAGCAGTAGAGTTTAGAAGAAACAACACAATGCAGACACCTACAGAACTGTGTTTTTTTATCAACAGTTCATTCTGCAGCTTCATATTGGTCTGAAGGTTATCACTTTGTGCGATTCACTGCAACAACCACCTATCATAATGAGTATCATACGGCTGACCACTTTCATTAAAAATCTGAAGACAGCAAGAATTGTGCGATTTCTCAACAAACTACTTAAATGAAAGAGGAGTGATACCACTGTTGATAATGATAATTCTGTTCTATGAGCACTCTGTCCTCACCAATGCCTAATTTTCCTACTTAGCTCAATGTAAACTGTGATATGCAGAATCCTATGTTCAGATGCTCACTACTACCAATGCCAATAAAAAAGAAAATGTGTCAGGTAACGGTCAAGGCAGAAAACATTATGAACTCCATGCATGAAACCCTGGAGTGGCAGAAGTAAGCAAATGTGTTTTCCCTGCAAATCGGTACATTGATCTGGCAGGAAAATGTAATCTCAAATCAATATGGGATGAAACTGGAGACAGTCAACCACCAACTTAGACCCTTCAGGCTGTCTAATAAACACTACAGGTGCACAGCTAATAGCTCTACCCCACGTAGTAACAGTCTAAAAAGGCAGCTTTGTATGTTCTATAATGCCATTACAAAACAAATGTATCATTCAAATCAGAAAACGGTGCTACAAACCATAATCAAATTGTTTATCTTTACACATCCTCCTAAATTCTCACACATGAAGGAGAAGACTCAGTACAATGACTATCTTAATGTCTAAAATTAAGATTACAGAGTTTTCATTATCAACAGGCTGGGCAAGCACAGATGTCCCTCACCTACAGTAATAAACCTGTGTAACTACAACCATCCAATCTTCCACCTACAGTAATAAACCTGTGTAACTACAACCATCCAATCTTCCACCTACAGTAATAAACCTGTGTAACTACAACCATCCAATCTTCCACCTACAGTAATAAACCTGTGTAACTACAACCATCCAATCTTCCAAACTACCACAACAAGTCCACTAAAAAGGATTTCACCACTGGTCACTTGGTGCCCTTTATTTGTTAGTTAACTGGAGAAATAAACTGGTCCAAAGCCCCTTTCCAGTCATGGCCAGGACAACGACACAAAAACAATTAAAAATAAATAATATGTCATGAGATAGACAAAACATAGAAATAATACAAAACCTCACACAACATGTATGGTGTACACAACGAATAATGTAGCAATGATTAAAGGTGGGGGTGGGGTGGGGTTGAAGGTACAGAATATATATAAAATAACCTATGGCTGCCAGTATAATGAAGCACTAAGATACCACAATTATCTTTTCAAGCAAAGGGAGGGTTTTAGATTATGTTGTGGAGGTTAGAAATGACTCAAGGCATCTGAGACAGTATTGATAATCTTTCACAATCAGAAAGAAATAATGTTATCATAACTCTTTACATTTTTCAGAATATCATTCCAAAGAGTAATGATGAGTGTGGTGGAAGTTTCTGTTGTATTGAGTTTAAACGAGGGCCTGAACAGGGCTACTGAGGTAGTTTCAGATTGAGCAATGCATTCCTTTCTGCACCAACTTACTTTCAGGGGAGTACAGTAACTCATATATAACTTGAATATGACGGTATTTAACAGTAATGAGGATCTGGCCTTACAAGGTAGCCAAGTAACATGCTTTTAAGTTAGTGCAGTAATAATGTATTCAAAGTCAGACATCATCAGGGATCACATACCAGCTTTTGCTGTTTAGGAAGCACAGCATATTTGTTGATAACCCTGAATCTATCAAACACAAAAACTTCTTTATAAACACAGAGACTTGATTACTTCACCCACAGAACAGCTGCCACTCAGAAATATGCAGTACAATATTTTATCACTATCAGAGGTCCTACTGCCACAGTTGACAAAATCTGAGCTGAAACAAATTCATACTCGTAAAACTCCAGAAATCAGGCTATGTCCAAAAGGACGACACTGGAAAAACTACTGTTCAAAAAACATTATCTCTGCACTATTTTGTGAAGAATTTTTGAAATTACTACTACCGCTTAGCTCAAAATAAATGGAATGTAGGTTTTCCCTGCATTCAGTGGAAAACAAACTATGCCATTTCAATGTAATGAAACAAATCACAAAGCATTTTCACTCTTACACTTTCTTGTATGTATACTTTTCTCTCTATCTTTACATATATAGAATGAGACTTGAGCGTGCACACACACATTTTATATATATATATATATATATATATATCTAAAGGTTAACTCCACAGACACAAGAATGTAGACAAAAAAAATTCCCAATACTCAAAAAAACCTGCTAATACACAGAAACCATGCTAGCAGACATATTCTTAATGAGACTGGCAATCAGGAAATGGAAACTGACAAGTTTAAACTTAATTAACATCACACAAAACCAAGTATACCATATACTTAACCAGGATAACTTTCAAAAAATGTGCAACAGAATAAAAACATTTCTATCACCATGAAAAAAAAACCCCAACTAATCTCAAAGATGATGGCCCTTCTAGTACCACAGCTGAAGAATTGTGTTTTACAGCATCTCTTCTCATCTTACCTCCAACCACAATAATAAACAAACTTCAACTCATTAAATTTGTCAACTTTTTAACCTCAATTTTACCTCAGTTACGGTTTTAAACTGACACATGCATCTTATTTTGCTAATAACTATTTTTCTAATTAGTATACTTTACTATGCTTTACATTAGTGGCCGCGGTGGTGCAGCGGTTATTTATTTTTCATTTGTTAACCGGGCTAGTCCAACTGGATAGATTTCCATTTTCAGCAGAGGCCCAGGGAGAAAAGCTCCAAAGTAACATTAAAAAAAAAAAATAAATAACATGCACAAATATGAAAGAAAATGTTAAAAATAACAGAGTATTCGCTAATTAAAAATTCATACTTCTTTGAGCAACACAACATAAAAGATTTTCATACATTAATATAAATGAAATTATGTTAAAATAATCAGAGAGCATTAGCTAAAGAGATAATTATATTTATGAAACTAATATCTAAAAGGATAAGACACATTCATAAAGATATGTGAGGTAGATTACAATACATACACAATTTCATTCATCTCAGTTTCTAGTAGTAAGAATAACTTGAAGACAGTTACTACTGACTGTTAGCATTGTCGCCTCACAGCAAGAGGTTTTCCGGTTTAATTCTCGACTGGGCGCTTTCTGTGTGAAGTCTGCATGTCCCCCCAGCTGTCAAGTGATGTTTAAAAGACAGGTAGGTACGTGCGTGAATGGGCGTGCCTTCTTTGAAGGTTGGGCATCGGGCTGACACCTCAGCACTGTAAAAATCCAATGCCAACCATTAGCGGACCGGAGTTCTGCTGTTGGCGACCCTCTGACCGGGAAAAGCAGAAAGACATTACTTTTACTATGCTTTACATTAGCACGAAACTTTCAATGACCGTTTTCTATCTATATGTATTCAATATGCTTTCACAAACATGTTGCTATTTTAATCTTTCAAATTATTATGTAACAAGAACGAATTGAAAATGGATTACTCAAATTCAACCTAACTACATTAACACATCTTACTAGCTACTGTAGTAATGCTAATAAAAAATCAAACCCTTCAATATCTCCAACCACTAAAACTTATGAAAACTATATACATAAAAGTGACTCTACCCTGTAGTTATGCTACTGAACCACACTGTCAGAGAAAAAAACATCGGTACTTTTCTGTTAAACCCCTACCAGTTCCTGCTGCTGTATTTCGCTGGTATTTCAGTACCACACACACGTTTGTGGTTGACAACTACTTCTTACAACTGACTGACAAGTGTCTATTGTCATATTAGGTGTACAACACCGTTTGGTCATTGCAAAAGTAGTTGCAGTCCACTGTTAAACCCCTACCAGCTGCGGCAGAAAATTTTTTTAAAAACATGCTTTCAGCCAGAAGCTAGTTACCTTTTCAGTATAATACTTAACAGAGAATCCCATAGACCCGCGATGGTGGTGGTGCTGCGGTAGCGTTGTCGCCTCACAGTAAGCCGCTGTCTGGTTCGATTCTCAGCTAAAGCGTCTTCTGCGTGGAGACATGCATGAATGGGCGTACCATCATTGAAGGTTGTG
Source organism: Protopterus annectens (assembly GCF_019279795.1). Classification (NCBI taxonomy): domain Eukaryota; kingdom Metazoa; phylum Chordata; order Ceratodontiformes; family Protopteridae; genus Protopterus; species Protopterus annectens. The sequence goes on along the minus strand of NC_056744.1, from coordinate 1,577,208,577 downwards.
CGTCAGGCCTGGCAAGCTGGTACGTAAAAATCAACTGCCAATCATTAACGGACCGGAGTTCCGCTGTGGCAACCCCTAACCGGGAAAAGCCGAAAGACACAGACAAACTTAACAGAGAATCCCATCTCACTGTAGAAGATTAATGTAGGGGAATACCATTAGGAGAGAAGGTGAAAGGATTCATAGTACTAGATATGCCTGGTAAGGGTGATGTTATCATGTATTCTCAGGACTGATGTGTACTGCTGTGAAATCAACAACTGCAAACTTTATAAACTACACCTTGCGTTGCAGCGCTATTTCTCAGTTACGTGAGGTGCTCTGAAAAAGTCTTCAGAGTTGTACTGCAGTACAATACCAATAAAAAATAGCGGTCTTGCCAATGCTCACACTCCCCGGTTTATTCAGTCAGCCCCGACATGCCAATGAAAGGAGTCGTTCTCCACATTATAAAAACTGCGATCGTGCAGCACCAGACAAGACATTCATCTCTGCACTACTGCCTGTGAAATGAAATAATAAAAAAAAAGCTAACCTTACCTAATGAAAATGATGCTTTTCACATCACATTTGTCAGTCCTGCATGAATGATAAAACGGTGCCGAAAGACGGCAGCGTTAAGACGTAGTAGGGGTTTAACGGAAAAGTACCAAAACATCCTTCAAATTTGGAATGAGTTGTTGTAGTGCCTCTCAGAAGGGCACATATTCAACTTCTGGCCAGTTACACTCCTACATTTCATTCCTAAAACCACTGAAAACCTAAATACAAACAATTTATAATCCACATTAACAACAGCCAAACAAATGCATCACAAGATGGATCTAGATTTTTTTTTTGTACTGGACACACAGCTCTACTTGCTTAATTTAATACAGAAGAAGAAAACCTAACATGGAGAGAGTGGTCAAGGTTCTAGGTCTACCCCACCCCCCCATGCATATGATGCAATCAACTACTCTGTCTTCAAATGTTTACAACTAATAGGACTACACAAAGAACACAATAACTTTTCCTCCAGTTATCTTATAAGTAGTGAACAAACTGTTAAAATGGGATCTCGCTTAAAAACGTTCCACACATGGCATGACCCACGGCTCATTAAGTGACAATTAAGTTTCTTAATCTTTGTAAATATTCTACCATGCTCTTCAGAAACCGAGGCTGCAAAGAAAAAATTTCAGTTTGCCTTCACATCCCTGAAATGACGATTAAGCAATTTAAGCCAACATCTAAAAATCAATGCATTCCCTACTCCACCAAATGAATCTCCTTTTTTTTTTTTTTTTTAAAGAAGTCTTATTTGTAAGGCCAAACACCTTTTAACTGTCAGATCCAAGTTCACACTAGCCAATATTACATTACCTCCAAAACTAGTTTTTGGATGTGCTCTATGCAATAACATACATTCGCCCATTTTTCAGATGCTAGAACTAGTCTGTGGCAAAAAAAAACAGTACATTTTGCAATTGTCATGCTATTTAGCACTCATCAATGCCTTTGCCATAACTCTCTAAATTGAGAGAATTACACTGCTTTTGACTAGAAGTTAACATACTGCACAAACCTGCATAGCTTCTACAGTCTTTACTTACAGCAACACTGCACTCAAGATCCTTCAGATCCTCCAAAATCATTATCAAACACAATCACTATGGGGAGCCAATCTATTTACTACAAACTGTTATGACAAACAACTACCTGCCAACACTAAATTACACAGCATCTCTCAGATAAAACTTTACCAAAGCCACACTTGCAAAATATGTATCATGCACACATGTCACGACAAACCTTCAGATGCTGAACCAAAACCTTACCACCAGAATCAATTATCTTCATAGGTAAGTACTAGGCTAGCCGGACACTTTCCCTTTATGTGCTCAAATTATTTATTTGGTTACAGAATGGCATTCCCCATTCCATGGTTGATAATTATATCACCCCAATAAGAATAACTGAAACCATACCTGATAAAGCATTTAGGAACAGCCTCTGCCCATTAGAACTACAGGCGGCAGAGCAGCCTCTGCCCATTAGAACTACAGGTGGCAGAGCTGGGGTAAATTTTTAGTCTCCAATCCATTGATCCAAGTTGTACTTAAATGTAAGACAGGAATGAACTTTGTTTTATGTTGATGGGGAGTTTGTCCCGCAGCAGCTGTATCCTATGCGAGATAAACCTGTCCCTCCCAACCGTTTTACTGATGTTACAGAAGAGGTTTAGATCTCCAGACTGAATATTTATGATGTCATGTGACTTGTTGATGTAAATCCATCAATACTGTGCTGAAAAACGCCCTGTATGCCAAATTCAGGTCACCCTTGGTAGTCTGCAGGATACAGAGTATACCAACAGGACTTTTGAATTGGTACATGTATGAAATGCTGTTTAGGCCTTGTATCCTTTTAGTAAGTTATATCTGCTGATGTTCCAGTTGTTGAATGCATCTGGACAGATACATACCATAGAGGCCATCTAAAGCCAATCCCTTTGTTTACAAGCTGTGTCATTCAGGACTTTTCTTACAATGAACATAAAGCAGTCAAAAGTTATATTATTGTCCATATAAATTCTCAAATCTTCAACAAAAGGGTCAATGTGTATGGTCAGTGTGGTAGTTCATTGGGATACAAGACTTCCCAAAGAATGCAATAATGCACTTCTTGATCCATTACTTAAAACCCATCACTTTTATCTAACTTTGTAACACTACCACCTCCATTTGCCTCATACACTACTACTGACCATATTAGAGTTCCAATTCAACTATTTTTTTTTTACTTAATAACCAAACGGATAGTCCTCCACAGCCAAGCAAGCAAAATAAATCCACCGGAACCACGATAAAATCCAAAATGTTTAATAAAGATCCACAAAGCTTATTTGGTTTCTTATACATTATGTCCTTTATAACACGACTAAATGGCCCGTATTCTAAGATGCAGGCTCTGTTATAGTCTATTTGTCCATTAGTCCCTGAGGCTCCAATGTCATTGGGATTAATACCTAATGAACTAGAAAATTCTGACACCAGCTTGTGAGAATCATTAATGGCTGAGATATTATTACTCCCTAGCAATGTGGTGTATCTACTCCCCCTCTGACCAATAACATACTTGGAAATATCCTTCATAATTTCTAATTCATAACCTCTTTCCAAAAATAAATCTGTAATAAATTCAATTTCAGAAATAGTGTCTGTTAAATCAGATGTCATGCGAATAGCCCTAATACACTGGCCTTTGTATATATTCCTTTTCGTATTAATGGGATGAAAGCTGCTATAGTCTAAGTACGAATTCGTGAAGGTGGATTTTCTGAAAATTCTAGATTTTAAGCACCCATTTTCGACACTTACTAAGGTGTCTAAGTACGGCACCCCTGTTTCATTATATTCAGATGTAAATTTCAAAAATTCGCTACTGGAATTAATGTAGTCCAAAAACTTTAAGAAACTGGTGGTGTCCCCTTTCCATAAAATGTAAATGCCATCTAAAAATCGGGAGTAATAGGCTATTGAATGATAAAATGGACTATTGAAAATAGTCATTTCCTCCCAGTCTAACATAACCAGGTTTGCGAATATGGGTGCGCAAGCCGCACCCATAGCCACACCCCTGGTTTGTTTGTACATTTCACCTTCAAAATAGATGAAGTTATTTTGCAGAACAATGCTCATCAGTTCCACCAATAGGGAAATCCGATCCCAAGTTAGTTCAGTATGTTTCCTCAGACTTCTTGTGAAGGCTTCTAATCCTTCTTCTATAGGTATTCTGCTGAACAGGTCTATAACATCCACTGTTCCAAATATAGTTTTACTATTGTCCACATTTGTCGGGAAGTTTTTAAGAAATTCCCATGAATCCTTCGCTAGATGTTTGACCTTCGTGTATATAGGTTTTAATAGAGTGTCAATGACCACTCCTATCGGGAAGGTTTTAGATTTGCTTCCAGATATTATAGGGCGAAATGGTGGATTCTGAATATCTTTGTGTACCTTTGGTATCCCTACTATAGTGGCCATAATAGGGTGCTCTACAGACATATATTTGTATAGGTCCTCTGTTATTCTCTGGTCTATATAATATTCTTCAAGGTACAAATCAATTCTTCTGTAGGCAATGTTTAACTCATTAAGAGAGATGGTATTATAATTGCCCGAACTATGCAAGATGTCAAAGATAACGGTATTGTATGTATTAGTGTTGTAAAAAACGACTCCACCGCCCTTATCAGGCTTCATTATCCTGATATTCTTGTTACGCTGCAACTCAGATAAAACCTCACCCTCTTCCTTAGTCAAATTAAACATTCTCTTCTGTTTTTTATTATTTTCAAGGTTAGCCGCATAGATTTCTCTAGTCACTCTATTTTCATACTTTTGAACACTAGGGTTAGCCAAAGGTATAAAACAACTCTTTCTCCTCAAATTAACTGAGGAGTCACATTTCTCATATGCCTTATGTCCAAAGGATAGAGCTAAATTCAGTTTCCTAGTGTACTTTTTGACCTCTAAAATATTGTCCACTATATTAAATTTAGGCGTTGGAATAAATTTCATCCCTTTGGATAGTAAGCAAAAATGAGCCTTTTCCAATCTAATATTACTATAATTGTATATATTAAAATTTTTGTAAGTGTTTACTACATGATTTGTAGTGATAATGTCACTAGGACATAAATTAGCTTGCTCCTTAACTGATGACAAATTTAATGTTTCTTTCTCCATTTTCCCCCCTTTCTCCATTTGCCATAACTTTTGCCCTTGGTCGAGTGAAAAAACTCACCATTGTAATCACCATTGTCAGTATCATAAAATTCTTGTATCTCACTATTGTATTTAGGGCTTTCCCATTTGTGATTATCCCACTTATAACAAGCATGCTTTCTATACTGCTCTCTGTCTCTGTTCAGCTTTTTTTGTTTTCTTTCGTAAGCCTTACTGGCTCTGACCTCTGCTGTCTTGAACTGTTTATGAAATAGTGTTTCCCACTGTGGAAAAAGCAAATCCTGTGTTATCAAATTATTTAAACTTTCAACTTCTGTCAACAATCTACATAACTTTATATCATTATGTTTCATAAGCATTCTCATGTATTCAAAACCAAACCCATCAAACAATGTGTTGAATTCTGCTTGGACATCAGAGTTGTTATCAATTCCCATAGGGAATTTGAAGAACCTGAGGCCCATAGGTACAATGTTGACAGATAGACAATAATTAAGGTAAGCGTTATCTAATTTCAAACCATTAATTATATTCAGTTTCCTGCCGAAGTTATAAATCAAATCTTTAATAGAACCTTTGCCATACTGGCCTTTATCAGTATTGTTCCTTAAAACTTTACCATCAAATACACATTCATGTCCCAGAAACTCTTGTAAAGTATTTGGTTTATAGTCGTTTTTCGTTTTGTTAATAACAGTACCTTTTAAGCGAGTATCCTCGCCTGAAACACAAGCGTAAGTCCTGGTTGGTTGGGTGTATTTTGGTCTTGTTCCGACCCGTTTCATTTCTTCGGAATAATTTCCGAAAGAAAAGTCAAAGGTAAAATCAGTAATAGCAGTCTTGTTGTTATCGGTCATAGCGGCTGTACCTGGCAAATCAATACCGGCACCCTGCGCTGATTCCTGAACCTGTCCATTCGGTATTTCGGGTGATGAAGTGCCCATAGCTGTTCCGCTAACGTTTGTACCTCCTAATAATGTTCCCTTAAATACCGGAACCTCAGTTTGTGCTTCTCTAACGTTGGCACTATTAGGGGAACATATAGATCCAGTAGTCCGGGGATCTTGCTCACAAACTCCATAACTTTTGATACCTCATCTCGTAACGATGTAATATCAGCCCGTAACTGCTCAACTTCAGTACAGCGGCTGGTCGGTTTAGTAGGAGTCATGCTATCCGAGGAAACCATAAAACAACAACAGAATGTGCAAAAAAACGTTTGGTACGACCCAAAAGTGATAAACACAATAACCAAACGGATAGTCCTCCACAGCCAAGCAAGCAAAATAAATCCACCGGAACCACGATAAAATCCAAAATGTTTAATAAAGATCCACAAAGTTTATTTGGTTTCTTATACATTATGTCCTTTATAACACGACTAAATGGCCCGTATTCTAAGATGCAGGCTCTGTTATAGTCTATTTGTCCATTAGTCCCTGAGGCTCCAATGTCATTGGGATTAATATCTAATGAACTAGAAAATTCTGACACCAGCTTGTGAGAATCATTAATGGCTGAGATATTATTACTCCCTAGCAATGTGGTGTATCTACTCCCCCTCTGACCAATAACATACTTGGAAATATCCTTCATAATTTCTAATTCATAACCTCTTTCCAAAAATAAATCTGTAATAAATTCAATTTCAGAAATAGTGTCTGTTAAATCAGATGTCATGCGAATAGTCCTAATACACTGGCCTTTGTATATATTCCTTTTCGTATTAATGGGATGAAAGCTGCTATAGTCTAAGTACGAATTCGTGAAGGTGGATTTTCTGAAACTATTCGCAAACCTGGTTATGTTAGACTGGGAGGAAATGACTATTTTCAATAGTCCATTTTATCATTCAATAGCCTATTACTCCCGATTTTTAGATGACATTTACATTTTATGGAAAGGGGACACCACCAGTTTCTTAAAGTTTTTGGACTACATTAATTCCAGTAGCGAATTTTTGAAATTTACATCTGAATATAATGAAACAGGGGTGCCGTACTTAGACACCTTAGTAAGTGTCGAAAATGGGTGCTTAAAATCTAGAATTTTCAGAAAATCCACCTTCACGAATTCGTACTTAGACTATAGCAGCTTTCATCCCATTAATACGAAAAGGAATATATACAAAGGCCAGTGTATTAGGGCTATTCGCATGACATCTGATTTAACAGACACTATTTCTGAAATTGAATTTATTACAGATTTATTTTTGGAAAGAGGTTATGAATTAGAAATTATGAAGGATATTTCCAAGTATGTTATTGGTCAGAGGGGGAGTAGATACACCACATTGCTAGGGAGTAATAATATCTCAGCCATTAATGATTCTCACAAGCTGGTGTCAGAATTTTCTAGTTCGTTAGATATTAATCCCAATGACATTGGAGCCTCAGGGACCAATGGACAAATAGACTATAACAGAGCCTGCATCTTAGAATACGGGCCATTTAGTCGTGTTATAAATGACATAATGTATAAGAAACCAAATAAGCTTTGTGGATCTTTATTAAACATTTTGGATTTTATCGTGGTTCCGGTGGATTTATTTTGCTTGCTTGGCTGTGGAGGACTATCCGTTTGGTTATTGTGTTTACCATTTTTTTTTTACTTGCCACCCTCTTTCAGCCATCTTCACAGTGACTTCCATTTTTGTTCTATCTTGTTTCTCTCAAGACTTGTCCTTCCAATTCTTCCTCTGTCTTTCTGTAACACTCAAGTTTCTAATTCCTGATAAATTCTTACCATTTTACATTCTTCCCCCTTTGTATCTACCACTGAAACACAACTTTGCCATAACATTCGTTATAGTATTGCACTTCTACATCAACCAGTAACCTCACACTTCACTTATTTTCCTTTTTCTGTCCCTACACTAACTTAGCGACCCAAGTAATGACAAACACTTACAGGTCTATGTGGTCTTTGGTTTCCTTTCTTAAAGCTAATATCACTTTCGCCTCTGCTCTCATATTAATACACCTTGAAGTGTTAACGGGTTAATTACAGTGACTGGGTGCCTAGAAAACAGAGATTTCCGTCAAGAAAGGGATACATTAGGACCAACTACAAAGAAAATAATGGACTAACCTGACAATAATGGCAACTCTGTAAATTAGAGTATGCGGGGATCTATAGGTGCTGGGAAAGGAAATGGAAAAAGAAAACAGCTACACATTGAAAAATCATACAAACTTGAATCAAAATATGCATTCATTAGTCTCTGAATGTAAAGAAAGCGTAACCCAGAGGATTATGACAACCAGTTTCATTCTATAAGCCAAGTTTTGGTTCCCTCAGCCACCACATGCATAACAATGTGAAACAATAAGCATGTCACTTAAATGGACCAATGCAAGACTGTCACTTCCAAAGTTGTGCCTAATGAATCTTATCCAATTAATAAATTAAATTAAAATGCACTTCTACTTAAAAAAAAAAAAAAGTTTCATTACAAATGTGTACAGCAATTTATTCTGACTCGGTAATGATCACTCTCAACAAAACATTATTTCTCAATAATAAGTTCTCAAGACTACACCACACGGGATACTGCTGAGAGATACAGTGATTCAAAAGTAATGTGAAGGCGGTTTTCAGAAAACAGGCTGTGGGCAAATAGGACTTCTTGCACAACGAAGCGATGGAGGCAGAAACTATGACATGCGATAGGAATGCATAAGAAGCCTGACAATCAGAAACATTTTTTTAAGAAAAACAAACTGAACTTGCAAGTGTAAGAAGGCAGCTCATCATATTCTAAGAAGCCTTGCTCTGCCCAGCCTACATAAGGTTCATTCCAAGAGAGGATTTGTATTAGAACATTACCCCACCGCGATTCACGCAGAAATGGGCGTGGCATGATTGACAGGGTAAGCCATTGTGAGGTTGCATGAAAAAATACGACTGTGACAAACCATGCAGATTACCCAACGACCTGTTGAATATTCATTCATTCAGTCTGTGACCGTTTGTTGCCGCCCCCCCATTTTTATTGTTATGTTTTTATATACAGAAGACACAATGTTGCTGTTCTTGAAATACAGCCATTCCAAGCTAGTTATTGTGTGTCCTTTAATTAAGAGATGTAAGGACAGGTTTAAGTACTAGTGGGACACACGGGCAGTATTACGCAGTACTTTACACCCCCCATCCTAATTTTGTGCTTTTAAATTGCTTTTGCAGGGGGGCTGCCCCCTGCACCGCCCAACTTTAAGTATACTGTTGTGGTCATCAAAATAACACAAAATTGTTGGTTTTCTGGTAAATTACTGATCATGGAAGTCAGTAAACAATGACACACATTTTACTTTCACAGTCTACATTGTTTTGAAATGCATGCTAAAATAAAACTTGTAAAGCTAGCAACTTTCTAAGTTTATGAACGCAGTACTTAAATTATCATCCTATATTTGGTAGTTTGCCCCCCATTCCATGAGGCTTTGTTCAGATTTTGGTCGTTAAAATATTGAGAGGTATGTATCAGTGTTAAAAAATGGGACGCGTACCAGGCTTGTACCTCTCATCTTACCGCAATCCACTGCCCCCCCCCCCCCCCCGAAATAAATGCAGCAGACATTACAAAAAAAAAAAAGAAATCACATTTTGAAATTACAAATCTGCGGAACAACAGAATGACATGTAAAATTCTTTAGCATATAGGGAGTGGCGCCGCAAATAAATACTGGATGTCAAACAGCTAAGAAACAGTAATAATTAAAAACAGAATACAAGTAGAGATCTGCCATGTGCGTTCCTGCACAGAGGACTACAAATAGTTTAGGGGTATGGACTAGATGACGCGCACTTGCAGAAGCGCGTACATACACTGTTTTCCATATTCTATGTGGTGACGTTGGGTATCTCATGTTTATTCACAGTTACGACAAGCAATTACAAGGAAACGTAAGTAGTGGGCGGTCCTTGCTACTGCGCATCTGTTCGGGTAATGTTCTAATACAAAACCCCAAAATAAGCCATTTCTACCCATAGTAACCAATCTCCACAGCGCAGCTTACAAAAAGCATGGTCTATTCCAGAAAAGAAGACTATAAAACAAATCATTTTCACAACATCTTCTAAAATTATGGAATACACATACTCGCAAAAGTCACAAAAAGACGGGGATGAACTTCCTTTAAAAATACGCAAAGCAAATCTACCAACGACTGGTTACAGAAATCCAGGTTCTTGAAAAGCAGTCAAGTCATACGCCTGACATTTGCACCAATGAAAACACAAAATTAGTAAAACAAACCATTTCAAGTTAAACTGGCGTCTTTAACCGATATTAAGGCAAACGCGTTAAACATGAGGTTTTCATTTCAGATATAATCCAAGAAAAAAAGGTAACAAAATTTTGATACATGATGTAGAGTGAACTGACAACAAAAAACTCGGGCCCAGAAGATGTTTTATGCCAAAGATGCCCAACAAAACAAGAATTACCTCAGCAAAGGGGAAACTGTGTCCATTGTGAAATGACATTCTGGTTCTACCATGGACGGAAAATCCCTTTACAGCAATGTCTTTCGGCTTTTCCCGGTTAGGGGTCGCCACTGCGGAACTCCGGTCCGCTAATGATTGGCAGTGGATTTTTACGGTGCCAGCCCAACCTTCAAAGAAGGTATACCCATTCACACACTGAAATGGAAACCTGTTGGTATTATCAGCTACTTGTGTCTCAGTGTAGTCAACAAAACAAACTGCCTTAAATGTGAATTACTATAACCAGTTAAGTAGACTGGCCTGACGAACTCTTTCAGCCATGATTCACCCAAATGGAATAAAACAACAGTACAGGCAAAGAACACAAACTTTTGTAAGTGCAGTGCTAGTGGTATATATGCTTAAAAAACAGAATTGCACACTTGGAAAACACACTGTGAAATGTAGATTGTAAGACAGAATCCTCTGCAGAGATGCATTAAGCATTAAAAAATAGCACAATAAATAGTAGTATAACAGACACTTCCGACTTAGATAAAGAATGAAATGGGACATGATGCATGGCTGCCCAGTAAAATGATCTTGTATGAAGATGCAGGGCACAGTGGAATTACCTTTACTTCTTATCTGACTACATAAGTGAAGCTAACAAGTATAGCAACATTCTCATACCCTTGGTACTGATAAAAACGGTAGCACATTTAGTTTAATTTTGACATTACAGATCACATTACAAGGATGTTCATTCCGGAATGAAAGATATTTGGTGCCTGAATATTTTGTATCTGATATCCCAATGCAAATTTGATAAGAGCATTCACTGATAGACGTTTGGGCTCTACTCATAGCAACTAATCTGGATGCTGTAAATATAAATATATTTTAAATAGATCTTCACCTGAATAGCATCTCTCCGCTGGAAACTGTAGTCCTAGCCTGCAATACAGGAAAGTTTCTGGCTTGGTACGCTGGGTCTAATTTATCACATTCGGTTTTGCACACATGGTTGGTGACATTACAAAAAGTAAATTTAAACATCATGCGCAGGACAGGCTTTCAGCTCACTTGCTCCAATGCCAGAGAACATTTTTCAGTTTGCGGCACAGCCAACACTAAACAGAAACAAACGAGCTGACAGTTAAGGACCACTTGCGTTGCCCATTTCCCTACATAATGGTTAAACTGAGAATTCTACTTGACCATCACTTTATTTTTCCCCACCTTTCACGTAAAATTTGTTTCACTTCTTGAAGTCTGAAACTTTATCATTCATCATTTTTAGAGTACTTCCTTGTGTTTCCACCCCTTTCCCTTGCCATCCACTTTGTAGACTACGCACTCTGAATTTTGAGCTATAAATCATACAGACTATATGGATTCCTTCAAAAAAAAAATATATATATTATATATATATACATATACACACACACACAATTACACATGCATACAAAAATACATGCATGCGCAATAATCTCGAAGCTATATCGATCTCATAAAATCTGAAGACCAGAGCGTTGGAAGTTAATGCCAAAAATAAATACGAAAGTGAAATATGCTATCACTATCTTCCAAAAATATGGAATATGTTCTGCTTACAAACAAGGCAAGTCGGTCATTAACTTCTCTCAAAAATATTCTTGATAAGTTCTAAGAAAAAGTATACACAGAGATGTCAAAAATCAAGCTTCTTTTGAAAAACAAATTATAAATTTAGCTACCTAAGAAAGGAACCTAGTCTTGACTCTGCATACTTATTGGTGCAGTCTGGCGTTAACAGTTATAAAAAGTGTTTATAAAACTGGGTTTCCTTCCTGTAGTCTCACCGTGCAGATTTTGTGTCGTGGGCAAATCCCTAAATGAGAAAATATCTATACTACTTCAAAAGAGGTACTCAAGCCTAATGAATCCCCTCAGAAAAAGTACAACCACTGAGGGCAGTTATATTGTAAGTTGGGGAGGTGAGAGGTGCAAGTCCTAACAACAACCCCCAAAGATGTGACAACTACTTCTAGAAACTGCAGGCACAATAAAGCCACTATTAGCTCCTTAAATTCACTATCGCCTAAAAATTGTGAGATTAGACTCTAGTCTTTCTCTACTCGTCAACACCACATCCAACGTCCTATCAACTCAAGACTCCTCTTTTTGATTTATTCCTGTATGCCTTCATCCACTCCGCAGTCTACCCAGAAAAAGCCAACGTTCCACAAAGTGAGTAAACTACTAAAACGCATTCTGAATTCAGACCGCATAAGACTCAAGCTATTCAACCACATTAATGATGCTCCATGACCCGTAGAAAATGGCAAGTGTGTTTAATAAGAACACTGGCTTACTGAAGCGCCCTAACTAACCATACATATGATACTTCCACATACCGCTTCTGCCGAAACGTAATAAAAAACAATGTTATACACCGATCTCCTAAAATTTGTATAAAGGAGATATTTTTTCACAAGACTCCCCAAGTTAACTGCGTTTGTGTCCATCAATGGTACACCAGTGACGCAGACAATTTACGGATTCTTCTTTCATACTTTCCAATTACAGAAGATTATGTATTTGAGTTAATACTTATTCAAAAATGGGAAAGGAGGGGCTGTTGACAGATGAGTGGTTTATATACAATCACATTACTATCAAGACGAAATTCAAGCTTAGAGCCTCAACAAGTTTCAGAAGCGCCGTTTTTAAGGTTTCAATTGTATTATCACTCAACACGTTACTTTCCAAAAAAACACAGTTAAATACTACACACTAGACCTTTCTCACTGTGAACACAAACGTATAAATTGGGGAGACTGAGTTCAGTTCCTGATACTCCTGAACAGAACTGTGTAATCGAGTGATTTAGGCCTCCGACAATACACCCTTTACTTATTTTCAGAAAATATCGTATTTTCTCTCGAGATCATAATGTTGGCAGATTCCAAAAGTTTTCAGAAACACTGATTCAAGCTTTGCATTTTATTTCTAAAGTTGCTAGAATGTTGGTTTACAAATGGCCATCGCCACATTTGTATAAGAATTCTCGTCCGGTGAGCAAAACAAAGTTTTATTTTCAATGCAATATTTCTCATTAGTCGACGAGACGGAAAGTGCCATTGTACAACGGTAGTGAAAACTGTTGTGTGGCACCAAGGAAGGCTGGAGAAAAAGGTCGGTTATAAGCGATGCAATACTTATTTTCTCAACTGCAGATTCTCCATAAATGTCTCGTTAGTTAAAACAAACGCAACACAAATAAATCGCTTCGCTTTTGATGCAGAAATGTAAATGCTATTCTGACGAATTATGCGCACGATCAGCGTACATTTCGGTGTGGAAGTTCTTCTCGACAAAGGGTTCCCTTTACATAACGAAGTGTGTGGAATGTGCGAACGAAGGATTGGAGTGTAGGTTTCCTTTTCTTGCGTCGTCTCCCTTTCCGCTCGTGTTGACTCGCGTAGCACAGGCAGAGCTCGGCTGTTTTTGTTGGATGGATCCAAAGGAAGGGAGCGCGAGACAGGTCAGTGCCTGAGCCTGGGCGTGCGGCGGAGGTTGCCGGTCAATAGTCTTTTACATGCGGATACCCGCTATAGTCTTACTTTAGTCTAGGTAAGAAGAGAATGTTAGAACGTACCGTGAAGAAGAGCGGCGTCTGCTGTTGAGGTGGGGGAAATATCGGGAGGGTGCCCTTATAGTGCGTCCCTCTGGGCAATTACAGGGCATTCCGAAATGCAGAAGCAAAGAAGAGTGACTTCGAGGATCCATGACTAATATTTCTTCACGACAGTGCATTACAGATGTTCATCGCGGTGAGCGATAATAAGAAAGTTTTAAGTTTTTTTGTGGGGCCTTGTGGTAGCCGTTTGATTTTTCCTTCAGGGAAGGCATCAGGAGACGCAAGTTAATGTGGCGAACCCGGTACTATTTTGCTTTTACTTTAGAACTCGTGTTACGGTTTCTGTTTAGGTCGCTGTCACCTGGAGTCTGCCTGGTGTGCGACCAGGGTGGGTGGTATTGCCAGTGCCTCGCAAGTAGCGAGTTAACTGTTCTTGATTCTTTAGTTTATTTGACCAGGTTGATTTTCTACTGGTCATTGGTTCGCTCACCTGTAAGCGCTGTGTATATTGTTTTGCTTGCTGTTCAATTCATTACCAATAGTTTGGGCTTGCTTTTCGGTTTCTAGTCAAGACTGTTTAGTATAGATGTATGTAAATATACATTATCTATACTAGTTTGTGTATTTTTGTCTCTTCCCGATCCAAGATACGTACAGTGCTGTTTTTTTTGCATGTAATTACATTTTTTTCTTTTCTTCTAAGGAATTGTATGATAGATAAGCAAGCACTGAAGGCATTGACTACTTAAGTCGGGCATCCGAGCTTCTTTGCAGGAAGGCGGATCCATCACGGCGTGTTGTTTTTAGTTCTGGGTGGATGGAGGGTTTGGCGAATCAGAATACGGCTTAAATTCTAGTCACAGGAGTAAGTGGAATATTGGTCCTTTTTCTTGTGTGTGTATTTATTGGCAGTGAGGGAATAGGGGGCGTGGCTTTTATAAGCAGCGCATCCACAATCCAGTTAATAAACTTTTGCCATTAATAAACGCGCTGCACGGTTACATGTATTAAGAAAGTGGCAGAAGTAACTGCATACCTTTATTATAAAGTCCACTGTGTATTTAAAAAAATGAACGTAATACTGTTCATTAGTTAATGCTGATCGGTGCACTACCCCGGTGAACTAATGTAAATAAATAAACGTTTTACTGATTAAACGTATGAAACATGATGGTTAATTTTGGCATTTTCGTTTAAATATTTCGGGTAGAAAATTAACTTGTTTCAAGAATGGAGTATATAGGTATAAGACCATCTTGGGAAGGGGGACACCTAATCTTTTGAGACAGTAGGACTTGAAGCTTGACTAGTAAATAATGTCAGATTGATGAGTGTGTTTGTGTATTCCTTCATGAACAATAAGAAAACCTGCCTACGAGCAGTCCAAATGGGGTAGTGCGAGGTGTAACCAAATATTTTTCGTTACTAGGTTCTGACACGGGAGTATCCACGTATTGGGTGAAAATTAATACGGGACAACTTGTGTGAACAAAATATTTACAGGAGAGTTGATGTGGTTGAGGTCTTTATGTTTTTGTAGCGGTATCTCACAGTAGTGTAAAAATGAACATCACTTGCTACCATTTCTGCAAACTCTCTGGTTTATTAAGAAGCTGAAAAAATGTTTTATTCATTGACAGCAAATATGTTTCATAGAGATTCGCATTTTCGATGCCGATAGTAAAATAAAATAGCTTTTTGTTTGGCTGTTGAACTTCGGTGGCATAAAAAGTGTAGTGCGTTATGTTGATTTTTTTTTTTTTTTTAGTATGTCACAGCTGTTGGGTAAGGGCAGTATGCCCAAAATACTTGCTCAGGGGAGCCCAGCCTGCAGCTTACTGTGAGCTATGTTGTCTGTGCTCAAATTATGGGCAGTGAGGTGGATATTGTAAGTATGTATTATGCAGTTGAAGATTTTTTTACTTTTTATTTGAGATGTCATTGTCACTAGAGCTTAAAAAGGTTTTATGTGACAAAACCTCTCCTCAAATTCTAGCAGAAATTGTCTTATGGTGCAAGTCTCAGTATAGTTTTGTTCAGTCTGCAATACTACTTGGTCTTGTACATATGTCAGATTTAAAGACCCAATGGGTCTGATGGTTTCTTGTCAGTTTTCCTGTGTGACATGGCCCTAACTTCTACAAGTCACATCTAGCACACCCGGAGAGCTAGGTGCTGCCAGTTCGTATTCAGAGTAAAGTTGTAGAAAAGTACATGGGGTGTGTGTGATTAATTTAACTGATATAGAAAGCAAGTAGTAGCTTTGCTGTGTGTTTACCAAGAAAGTCCAACTGGGAATTAAAATTCTTCAGAGACCTGGGGGAGAAATAAGCTGCATAGTTATATACAAAAGTTATGACAGAGTGTAAAAGCATCTGTAAGACTAGAATAACCAAGACATATTAAGAGTTAAAGCGATGATTTAATTGCAGTGTGTCATACATAAATGTTTAAAGTGAATAATTTATAAATATTATACAAAGACTTTTTGGAGATTGCATTCTAGTACACTTAATTTTTTTTGTAAAAGTTTCAGTTTAGTACAGTGTTGATGGTTGCACTGTACAGTACACATACTTTAAAGGGATTTTTTTATACAAAGATAGTATTGGAGATGGACACAAGTAGCATAGGGATAATAATTATTGGGTGTGCAGGTTGGGTTGACAAGTGTGAAAAAGAGAGCTATACCACTGTACTGGAAATGAGCCTTGGTTAAGGATAGATAAATTAATGTGAGATGAGACATAGATGAGGTTCTGTGAGTAGTAGTTGGTGAGGAATATATAACAAAAAAAATATACAAGGGGAGGTAAGTGGTGATTGGGATAAGAGGTCGATTAGGATCTTGTGAAGGTTTGAGGGAGCATTCTGGAGATGAGGTTCTGTGAGTAGTAGTTAGTGAAGAATATATAACAAAAAAAATATACAGGGGGGGGTAAGTGGTGATTGGGATAAGATGTCGATTAGGACCTTGAGAAGGTTTGAGGGAGCATTCTGGTGATGGTTAGTTTAGAAGAAGTGAGTCTGTACAAGGGGTGAGCAGTAATTGGTGGTTTGCAGTATGGTGCTGTATGGGGATGGAGGAAGGAGAGGGAAGAGCTAATCAGGTGGTTCAGAACTGTGACTTGTTTTGACAGTGGGAGTTCCACTATTTGGCATAATGCAAGTGTTAAGGGAGTCCCCATGAGAGTTGTGCGAGAGAATTCACGTTTGAGAGACATTTTGTGTTTTTAGATGAGCATGAGTATGAGAAGGGGCATACCAGTGCAGTAGACTATTGAGGGACAGGTGTGTGGCTGGAGGAGGTTTTTTTTTTTTTGCTATTTCTAATTGGTTGAGTTTAAAAAGGTTAAGTAAGTTTAGCCAGTTTAGAGCTACACAGTGGTGTGTCCTATTAGGAAAGTTTGTGTAATGCATTGTAGTCTTATACAATAGTTCAAATTTTGTGAGATGTGGAAATTTGTAAGTTGGTAAAGATTGCTGGGGCATGTGTCAGGGGGAGAGAGAGAGAGGGCCTTACACAGTTGGTCTTATAGGTTGCTTGGTGAATGTTTAGATCAACTTTTAGGTCTTCAGTAGTGATTCCAAGCAATTTAGAGTGGTGAACAAGTTCAGTTATGTGCCATCATATGATTAAAACCTTTAGAGAATTGAGCAGTGTTGATACCAGTTTAGGTGTGAAGGGAATGAGTCTTGGTTTTGGGGGGTGTTGATACTAGTTTAGGTGTGAAGGGGGTGTTGATACTAGTTTAGGTGTGAAGGGGAATACTTTTTTTGGTTTTTGGGGGGGTGCAGGACTGTGTTAGTTTCCGGCAACTATGCTTCAAAAAGATACTCTATTCCTTCACATGGTTGTATAATTAATTTTTTTCTGGAGTTTATTTTCTCCAAATGTTTTGTTTATTTTTTTTTCTACTTTAAGTATACTCTTTACTTGTAAAAAATAACTCTGGAGCTTTTCTCCCCGGGCTTCCGCTGAAAAAGGGCTGTCAGCCCAGTCGGACAAACCTGGTCAGTAACTGTAAATAAATAAATATCTGTGGAAGTTCAGATAATGGAATCCTTTGCATACTAGATCAAAATGGAGTTAGTGCAGTCTGCAGATTGTGGACAAATACACTGACGATAAGTGGGCTGAGGATAGATCCTGGAGGAACACTGACTGAGATGGCAAGGAATGTGGAAGAGAAGAGGCTTGTAGGCATTTTAGACTGAGTTTTATGGTGAAGATAAGATGTAATCCACAGGATGGCTTTGTTTGATGAGCTACAAGTCTGTGAAGGTGACTGGAGAATGTGATGTGAGACCGAATCAAAAGCTTTAGAGATGTTGAGGAATAATGAGAAGACCATGCAGTTTTGTTCTAAGGGTGCTTAAAAGTGTTGACAAATGAGAGGAGCACTGTCTGTACTATGGGGCCAGAAGCCATACTGGTATGGTGAGATGAGTTATGATTGAGCAGAAATGTTCTGTATGGTTATATTTGTCTTGTTTTTTGATAAGGATAATAGAATAGCTATGGATCTGAAATAACAAGTATCACAGGATGGGTCACCTTTGTGTGGCGAGAATGAAGGATTTTTTTTGTAAATAGAAGGAACTGTGCTTTCTAGAATTATCTGTTAAGATAGAGACTGGGTAAACTAAGCTTTTCAGCTGCTAGTTTGATATTCTCTAGGAAAGTTGTCTGGGATGTGATGGTGACTGTTTGTTTTTTGGGGTACTGTTTGGTTTTGGTGGGAACTGTTTTGATTTCAGTAGTATTTTCAGTATGTTGTGGGAGCTGGAGGCTGTGCCCCTACTATGGTTAGAGTTTGGGTGTGAAGTGGCAGTATTGTCAGTGTTAAGTGGGTGTGTTGGAAGTACAGGCTGCATTGAGGTTAGATTTGGTATATAGTGAGTGGTTGTGATGTTTTGCCTGGGTTTAAAAGTTTAGAAGTGGTGTATCAGAAAAGTTTGCAGGATCGGTGTAGTGGTTCTGTTGGGAGAGGAAATAAATTTTTTTTAATTTGTGGGCTTTGGCTTTATTACAAAGGTTGACAGTAATGCTGGTAGTTTGTGTTCTTATCTTTTGCCAGTTGTTTTGTGTTTTATTCCTTAGATAAATGAACTGCTGGTGGGTAGAGTGAGGCATGGAGGTGGAGTAAATTTTATTCTTGTGTCTGAGTAGGGCATGAGAATTTAGGATGTCTAAAGGGGTATTTGTTTAAGTGGTGGACAGCTTCATCTAGTGGTATGATCTTTAGAGTGCATCAGTAGTAATCCTGGACGGGTGCAAGGACTGAAGTCTTGTTGACACTGTAATTCTTGACCGGCTTGTAGATTGCTTTCTGCTCTAAAACCCAGCAAGTTAGTAAGTATTGGATGGTGGTCACTTGGGTTATCTGGTAGAATGCCTGCATGACTGATGATGATTGGGTAATTCATATCCAGTCTAATACAGATAATGAACCTGTGGATTTATAGTGTCTAGTAGCAGAGGAGTTCGAATGAAGTTGAAGAGGTTTATAAAGCAGGGGGATTGGTTTAAGGGTGTTGTGGAAGGCCATTTGATGTTTACATTGTTTATAACAGGTTCATAGGATGATACTAGGCTATTGGCCCGAAGGCCCTTATAATCGTAGGAGGGCTAGAGAGGTACTATGCTTGACATGGAGAGTGAGTCTATTCCATAGACTGGGGAGTCTTCAGGACAGAAATCTGTCCCACTGGCAAGTTCCATTAATGTCACAGACCAGGTTGAGGCCTTGCGTGGGGGTTGCGCAAGTGAAGTTTGACTTACAGATATGCAGCAGTTCCATCAAGGCTGGGTGTGAGATGACCTTGCATGCCAGATACAGGTCACCTCTGAGCAGTCTGTATGAGACTGGGTAGAGGTCCATCTGTGTAGAATGTGTTTTGAGACGCTGGATTTTTTGGGTCAGGAACCTCTGTGGTCTCTCCAGCTGTTGCATATGTTTGGCAAGGTACATGCTAAAGGGGGTATTGTACTCTGTAATGGGCCTGATAAGGGAGGAGTACAGGAATGTTATGACCACCTTGTTCCTGGTTGAAATACCTTTTACGTATGAGATGGGCCATGTAGAAAGCCTTCTCTAAAATGGAGGAAAAATGGTGGTCAAAAGTCAGGTTGCTATCAGACTGGGTGTCCAAGTCCCTCATGATTGATTGCGTGTTTAGTACATTGTTGATGTGATAATTAGTGGGGGCTATTATTTTCCCCAGAGGGGATAATGATGCATTTCTTGGCATTCAGTTTGAGGCCATGTTTCTGGCACCAGTCATTAGTCTAGGTAAAGCCCTCTTGGAGGATGTTCACATCACTAGGGGGATTTAAGATGGTGCCCAGCTTGCAGTCATCTGTAAACTTGGTCAGCCACAGACCACTGGTTTTAGCTAGGACCTCAGAAAAGTATATTCCAAACAGTAGAGGCCCCAAGACTGATACTTGGGGTACACTGCTTGTTATGGGTATACTACTAGAGGTGGCTTCCCTTATTTTGACTGAGTGGGCTCTGTCAGTGAGCCAGTTAGCTACCCATCTGATAACATACGGGTTGATACCTAACTGGGAGAGTTTATCTATTATGCCTGAGTAGGGAATAGTGTCGAAGGCTTTTGGCTAGGTCAGGTTAGGCGATGTGCACCATCTTTCTCTCGTCCATGGCTTTGGTGACTGTTTCGAAGAAGTCGACCAAGTTTAACAGGCATGATCTCCTTTTGACAAAACCAAATTGTGTGGAGTTAAGCGTTCGGAGGCTGCCAATGTCCTTGTTTATAAGGTCCACGATAATGCATTCCATGGCCTTGAAGATCAGGCTAGTTAGGCTGATGGGTCTATAATTGCCTGAGTCAGTGGATGCTCCACATTTGTGTAGGGGGTTCACAGTGGCTGTCCTCCATTTGGCTAGGACAAAGCCTGTGCTCAGGCTTTAGTTGAATAGGGTGCCTATTGGAGCTGAGTGCCCATGCCTGAGTTCATGTAGGATACAGCCAGGGATGTTGTCTGGTCCCATAGAGACTGTATTTTTTGCCTTTGAGACAACATTAAATACCTACTCCCTGGTGACGGCAGGTGCTGGGGATGTCATGGTTTACTGATTGGGGGGACAGGGTGGTGAAGTTTTCACTGAACTTGTCTGCCAGCAGGTTTGCTATATCTACGGCGTTTGTGTATGAGGTGTTATTGACCGCCAGTTCAGAGCAGATTTGGGTGGTACCTTTCAGATTGCGGACATATGTGAAGAAAGCCTTGTGATTGTCCTTAGTGGATGTGGCCAATTTGGACTCGAAGTTAGCCTTAGAGGATTTCACCAGTGACCTTATTTGCTTGTTCAGACAAAGGAGAGATTGCTTCCAACTTGTCACCTGTTCCTTCTTGGTCTAATATGAGTAAGATTGGATGTACTTGTGTGTAGATTTTATATTGAAGGGTCAAGTATAATGGGTGACATAGTAGTTGTGCAGATGGGCAGGGACTATCTTTGTATTTCAGTTAGAGGTTGAGGTAAAATTGGTGTTAGTGAGGTGATAATGTATGTTGGTGATATGACAAGTGTGGGGTTAAAAAATAGTTGGAAGGGGAGAGACTAGGAGAATAGGCAGAGGATAGAAGGGTTACTTGTTAGGTAGAGTTGGTAGGAGGTAAAGGGTGTGGTAGAATTTTCTTCGGTAGAGTTGTGAATGTTTGGTGGGTACAAGGGAGAGAGTGGCTGCTTTGTTTAAATGTCGAGTAAGGGTGGAATGCTTGCAATGTCTAATCATGGAACTGGGATGTAACCTGAAGTGCAGATAATTTGTCTTCTATTTTTCTACAGCTTGTAATAGCGGGACATTCCTACTCCCATGCTTTTCTCTCTCTCCTCATTTCATCTCCCTTCAAAAGAGAAGCTGCTGATCCTTTTCAGTTCTGTCCTCTAATTTCTGTACCTGTCACACTATTACTGCATTACTTCTTGAGTGTATACTTTTAGACTTTTTTTTTTTCTTTCACA
Source organism: Protopterus annectens (assembly GCF_019279795.1). Lineage (NCBI taxonomy): Eukaryota > Metazoa > Chordata > Ceratodontiformes > Protopteridae > Protopterus > Protopterus annectens. The sequence goes on along the minus strand of NC_056744.1, from coordinate 1,577,186,795 downwards.
CTTGGTTGGTAGTTATTTTTCCCTTTGTTTCTCTGCTTAGTGTAATTAGCTTAGAAGGAGAGGCTGTAAGCGGTTAAGCCTCATATGCCAATTGTGTGATGATGTAAACTGGTGTCACTCATTACTGTTTAATTTATTAGTGAGTAGGAAAGACTTGTTCCTTGAGGTTTGTTTTAGGGGAAGTTTCTCATTTTTCCAGAGGTTTATTGGGCTTTTTCCCCTTTCTGGGATTCAAAATGCTCTTTTATGGATTTTGCATTCCTGACTTTTCTCAAGTTGTCTCTTTAAACCGGATTGCATAATTGATAGTCTACTGTGTTGATTTACCAGCGTATAGATGGATTTCATATTCAGTTGGTGCATTATATAGGATCTTAGACCTAACTGATGTGTAGATGGATTATATATGGAGTTTCTAAAAAATGTGGGAGTTTGGATTTTTTTATCTGATTTTATGCTATGCATCTGCCCAAATTGTACAATATTGATGGAAATGCATCTGTTTCCTCCTTTTGTGTTGTGTGCTGCATATATATTTGTATGTATTTTTTTGTGTCTTTAATTTGTGGAGAGCATGGATCCACTGGTCCATTTTGAGGTTTAGTCCAGAAGTAAACAAGAAACGAGAACAATATTGATGAAAGCAGGATTACAAAGAGAAGTAAATGAATAAAGATTCCATGCAATGAATATAAGGAATCCGTAAATATTCTAGGTAAAGACGTGGTAGGTAGCACACAAAATGTTTTGAAGCAATTTGAGAATAAATAGGTTTTGATATTTATATTTTTAAGTTGGAGGAGAAGAGATTTTAGTAGGGCATGTCTGATTTGCTAACTAAAGAAGTTGATAGAACTCCAGAAGGAACAACAGTTTAAATTGCATGTTAAGTTAAGTCTTCCCTTTGCAGCGACAGATAAGAGTTGTTTTTCCTAATATGATTATTAGTACTCGCAGGCCAGGAAAAGGGCAGGGTATGTTGAGACCCTACAAATGACTTTTAAGATGTTCTTTGGGGTTCTAAAAAAATAAACATCCAGCAGCTCATGAGTTCTGAAGTGGAACACTACCTAGACTGTTCCTCTATAGGAGTGGAGAAATGCAGAACTCAACTGGGCTTGTTGGTGGGAGATAGAAGGAACTCCTGAATCTGGTAGACATGCTTGCTATTGAGAAGGCTGTGTAGAAGCAACTGGTAGGAGTGAATATGTTATGGATTAGTGGGGTGGTAGTTACATTTTGTGACATTTTGGTAGTGGTGAGATGTATGTAGAAGTGTTAAATGTACTAGGCATGTTGGGGTGTCATGGTTAACATGTTTTCATTGCTGTGTGGGCAGTACTTCTGGGTTTGCAAAAAAAGTGTTGTTCATTTTTCAAAAGTGGGCAGTAGAGTTTTTCTTTACAGGGGATCGTACTTCTCGGTTTCTTGGGAAAACCTATGCTATGTTGTTAAAAGGAGACTGTATCCAGTCAAATTAGGTGTCTGATTTAGAATGAACTTGTAGAAGACATCCTGTGAAACAGTGACTCCACTACCAGTACTTGCAGAAGGATTAGAGGGCTCATGGAAATTTGCCCTTGTGGTCTGTAGTTGCTTTGTGAATTGGGGAAGGATTGCAACAGTTCTCATGTAGTGAAAGTTGCTGGTACCCTTTCTGAATGAAACATTGTAACCAGTGGGAGTACCATGGGGTATCGGTGATGGTCTGTCTCCTGTTTCACATTTATTTTGTTGACATCCAAGGCAGTGCCTCTGAAGAGGAGTGTGGTTGACCAAGTTTGCTGATGGCTGCAAAATGGGCAGTGTTGTCTGTTCATTTACCAATACAGAACCTTTCCAGAAAAGGTTAGAATATGAGTATGCACATACCCGGTACACTGAAAGTATCAAACTGAATGCATAAGAGTGCAGTGTAGTAGCTTTTGGCAAATAAAAATGATCCCTTCTCATAAGAGCTTTAAAAATATTTAAAACTTTATAAGGTAAAACAAATAATGTACATGCTGATGGTATATGGACATACCTGATCTGGATTTATAATGCACGTTCCTCTGAATACCTTGTAATGCTTCCTGTAGGACCACTTCTGTCATAGGTTTACTACCCAATATGGTAGTGCAAATCTGTATTACTCCCCACCCACTCCATATTTCATTTATCTGTCATCTTACTGTAAAATATATACATACCCCACCACGTTCAGAGTTCTACTTTACTTTACAATCACTACTCCAGTTAATTTCTTCCTTCTGTACAACTTCACTACTTACAAGTCCACAGCACATCTTATACTTTCCAATTACTCCTGTCTCTCGTCACTACATATACACTGTATACAACATGATTGTGCTCTACTTAAGTGTGTTCACACACTTTTTCTCATACTCCCTCACCTTGCATATTATTGTACAAAACTAACATCTCTCATAGCCTCTCTTACAATTAACCTTTCCTTTAACCTCACTTTCAGCTTTGTCACTGAAAATCACCCCATCCTATACATTGACTCTCTCATCCTCCACCAAAAATTCAAAATTTGAAACTGCCCATGCATGCATCTTATTAGGCAAGACCTCCCAAACACAGTTCTGCATATCTAAACTGTGTCTGTTTGGAGACATTCATCCTAACCCTCGACCAACTCATCAATGCATTACTTTCACCAATTCAGTGTTGGTCTTCCAAACAATATTTATTCTCACTGCACCAGTGCTCACCCCCCCCAGCTTGACCAAGTTATCCTAAATCTTCAAAGCATGTGCAGCAAAGTTACAGAACTCCTTCATGTCTGGTATCTTCTACAAATCTCCAGATATCCTAGCCATCACCAAAACATAGTTTAAGCTAGAGATAAGAGACTGAAATACTACCACTAGGCCATATTAGAATTGAGGTCGACTGACAATTTAAAAAGTTGGAGTTGCTTGTAACACGTATGAAATCTCTCTCTACTCAAACAGCATACCTACATTTCACAATGCTGAATTATTGATATTATCTTAAAGCTAAATAACATAAAAGCTTTCCATCATTCCTCTTTACACCCTGACAGGGTCTCATGGTCATACAGTGTCATGTCAGATAAGACAGTACAGGGGATGTAAATATAGACTGGCTAAACCTCACCTCTGTTTTCCCCTTATGTAGCTTATGATTTTTTACCCAACTTCTCTATTCCTACACATTTCAATAAACGTAAAGTTATAATATTATACCGAATATTGGTATCCACTACCCACCAAGTACACCTTCTGTGGAACACACTCAGATTCTCTGTGACAACCTCCCACTGTATACAGATAGGGTTATTTCCTCATCAAGCTAATATAAAATGATTCTCAATCATACCATTATAACCATGCTAAAAATCCTTCAACTGGTCCATGCTAACAATCCTCCCTTCAGATGATACTGTTAAAAAATGTAACACACTATTCCTAAATACTTGTAACAGCTGTGCAACCTTAAGAAAGAGAATAAGTTCCAGCCATGTTCCCTGGCTATCCAGTAGCAGTAGAATCCTTGTGCATAAAAAGGGTAAAGCTTGTAAGGAATGGTATAAAACTAAGAATTTGTCAAGCCCTGCAGTTTAAAGAATGCAGTAATCTTACAAAAGATTAATTTAGATAGGAAACAATATTATAATGACCTGCAAATCAACCGTAGACATAGTCCCCAAAACATTCTAGTCCACTATCTGTGAACTACTGCATCCAGGCACACACGCAAAAAAAATCTTTATCCATTTTCTAGCAGTCTTCCCCATGAAGTAACAGTCTAGTTGAAAGCATAGCAGCCCTTGTTACAATTGTTTCTCTAACGCCCCTTGATATACACATACCACGTTCTGCCAGCTCCCCAAACTTCACTGTACAACCTGTTCCACTTCCTCCATCAAACAGCTACAGTTAACTATAAGTACCTGTTTTTGCTCTTGCATTCCACCTTTAATTTGTATTTGTATTCCACTGTCCGAATTGCTGGAATTGTTTTTGTCGGCATTTTACTGCATGCTGTACTAGTTCGGCTGTAGCATAGCCCATTTCTAGGTTTGCTGTTTCTGGGTCTATTTTGTAACTTCTGAGCATCAAATTCAAGCCATCTTTGTTGGAGAAGGCCCTTCTGCACCTCTGTGGGAGGAGAGTGCTGTCTGGATCCCATCTAATAGAGGGTGATTGGACTAGAGCTCAGAGAATGTATTCTTATTAGCTAGTTTGAGTTAAAATGGTTATTTCTTGTTTTATTTGAGCCCCGCATCTGTGCTGGATTGTATGTAGAGCATCATAGTGCACTGCCACGTAGTGGTAGCTACCGTCGGTGGTTATAGTTGCAACCGTTTTGCTTGTTAAACTTTCCCTTAACACTTTGCTTGTGGTCCCTCAGAGATTTTTCATGGCCCTTTGCTACTGTCAAGTAGAACACTAAGCCTAGCCTCAGAGGTGCCAACACACCTCTCACTCACTAGCCATTCCTAAGTGCGATCTCTGTTCCTGATCATATAAATTTACCTATCACTATGGATGTACAATTTCCCACATTTTCTCCAGCCAGCTTGGTCGATATGGGCAGCCTGAGACAGTGTAGTAACTTCCTCGCATTCCCTGACAACCTAGTCCACAGAAACTCAACATGTGTGAGGTGCAACTATGTTAAGAACATTGAATCCATGCTCTCTCACACACCAGTCAGCACATATGACCATGAATGGGTTGTCAGCATGCACATCTCGCCTCCTACTCCCCCCAAACCCACATCACACATACCTACATATAAAGGGGGTCCTCATCAAAAACCTACCTAAACACCAGAGACCTTACAAAGACAAGCACTCTGCACATAATACCTCCTCTGCAGAACATAATACATGCAATAGATCACACACCATTGTCTCACCTGTCAAGCTCTTAAGGCTAAACACAAAATCAAACGTATTAGTCATAGGTGATTCCATTGTGAGACAGACAGATGTCACTCTCACCAGGCTGGATAAGGAGAAGGTCCTTGTCAGTTGCCTGTCATGTGTCCGGATCCACCTTATCACACATGCACTCATGTCTCTCAACAACAGGTCATAGTCCATGTTGGTGTGAACGAGTTGAGACGTACCTCGCTAGGCTATATGAAGAGAGACATGACTGTGTTCTTGGGCTGTGTGTCTCAGGCTGGTATATCCCTAGCCATAAGCAGCATTTTATCTTCACCTAGGATGGTGCCTCAATACAAACAGAAAATGATTGACTTCAGTTGGCTTAGTTTATGGTGTCATTCAAAGGGTATCCCAGTGTATGCCAACCTGGGATGACCTGATTGACAGACCTGGATGCTTTACCAGAGATGGTCTTCATCTGTGACCTCAGGGTTTTCGGCTACTGGCCAAGGCTCTTGCCATCCCCATAGTGCCTTTCTGAGGCAGTGTCTCAAGGACAAATTTCTCGACATAAAAACTCCATCTAAAAACAACCTCAAGGTTATGCTGCTAAACACTAGGAGTCTTAGCATGAAACTGCACTCACTGGAAGCAGTCCTCACCTTGGAAGACATAGACATTTGTCACAGAGACCTGGTTCAAGGCTGTGGAGAACACCCCAGCCCTATCAGGCTACACCTCCCTTCCACACGTTCAGACTATGAACTGAAGGTGTGAAAACTGGAGGAGGCAGTGTCTCAATATTCATTGAAGATAAATACACCTCCAGATTGGTTAGACAGCATGATTCCCTGGAGATACTTCAGGTGTAGCTGTTGGTAGGATACCTATTCAAGTCATTGCCAGCTACAGGACCCCTCCATGAATCAGGACACTCACTCTGCCTATTTGGATCTACTTGAGAATTTCAAGAAACATCCAAACACTTTTTAGGAGACTTTAACTATCCTCCATTGACTGGGTAAATTACTCGTGCCCAAACTCACTTGCCTAAAGGTTCCTCGACTTTATTAACTCCAGTGTCCTGCACCAGCTGGTTGACACCCCAACAAGGTGTGCCATCTTCCTGGACCTGGTGCTTACCAGTTTGGGAGAACACTGTAGCACCCCCACTGTGAGGTCTTCCCTGGTGAAGTCTGACTAGAAATCAGTGTCATTCATAGCAACTATCGCACCTGATGCCCCCACCCCCCAGCAGCAACTAAACTGAAAAACTTCTCCAAAGCAGGCTTTTGGGATGGTATAAATGGCTTCACGGCACCCCCCCCCCCATATGGAACTGGCAGCTATGCCTAGTTGTATACAAATGCTTTATACAAACGCATGTATAACTGCATTGACTTAGCCGTACCTGATAGGACCAAAACAAGCTCCTAAAGGAAGAGCAAACCTGCCTGGTGGACAACTGCCATTAACGGGCTTTACAATAAGGGGAAAAATTGCTGTCTTAGAGTAAGCGGGAGCAAGCCCTGAACTGGAAACACTTTCTCCTCAGCTTAAACAAGCAAGTGAGACTTCTTGTAAACTCCTCTAAAGCTAACTATGATTCCAAATTAGCTTCCTCGACTGAGGACAACCATAAGGCATTCTTTAGTTGCATCCGTAACCTAAAAGGAAAGGCCAAGATTTGTGCTGAACTGGTACTTAATGGTACAACATATACTGAGCCTGTGGATGTTGCTAACCTGTTAGCCAACAGGTTCTGTGAAAACTTCACTCTACTGTCTCCTCCATGTGTACCCCATGACATCCCTACCACCTGTCCTTTACCTTGTATCTCTAAAGAATAGGTCATGAACACCAGTGGCGGCTGGTGACTTCAAATCAAAGAGGGGCTGCAGGAGACAGCTGAATGGGTGGGATCAAGGGGGAGGGGTGTGGCCAACCAGAAAGGGGAGGAGCTATGCTCAAAACCACAAAAACTAACTTTAATTAAATACGCTGCCCTGGGTGCCAAATTATCATTATGAGAGTCCAGTCAAGACAAAAATAAGTGTAGAAGAATAAAAATATTTCAATGCATTGGCTGCATGACAGCTTACTTAATATCTAGATGGAAACAAAAGGTTGTGAGGCATGAAAAAATAAATTACTTTTTAAATACATTACTGGAATGCCAGTCAAAATCAAGTATAAGAAAAACAAGAAGCACTCAACTCAAACCACTTCTCCTTGCACTGCAGTTCTAATTATAATTTATATTCAGCTTTATTAAAGTACCAAGTAACATGCTGAAAGTAGAAATCTATGTGATGCCCCCACTTGTAGAAATGTTTCTTATCCAAAAAGACCTGCTGCCTGACAACTATCTACTTGTTTCATGGGGAAACATGATTAAAGTAAAAAATGAAAAGCAAACGAGAAATAAGCTCAAGATACATTGCTTAAAGGATTACTGTACAGGTTATGGACCACACATGATTGGCATTCTGTTCAGTTTACGGGTAAAGTCTGTAGAGATGACTGGACATCTCCAACAAGTGTAATGAGCTTTTTAAAATAATGGAATCCTGTCCTTTAATACCCAAGGCTTATACATTATCTAGTCAAGTATTCTCTGCATGGCAACAACAGAAAGGCTTTCAATGTTGGCAATTCTTTAACAGTATGCTTATTAAAGCTTACTTGCATCTTACGATCTCAGACAAGCTTACCTTATGGTCATTAAAGCATTGCTACTTAAACATAGAGCAACAGGCACTTTCTGAGTAATAAGCATAAATCTGAGTAATAAGCATAAATCAACAGTACAAAAATATGACAGAAACCAGACCATTCTGCAAAATCTAGGACAGATGAAAAGCCACTGTAGTACTTGTGTCTACCTTGGATGGGGGGACACACTGCACATTTACACTGCATAACTACTCCTTGCCTTGCTTGGACACATCCGGGAGTGGGGTGCAAGAAGTATGTCACAATTTGAAATGTCTCTGGCTGACTGTGATGGCCCTGACACATTTGTCATACCTCTCAACCTCAGAGCAAGAAATCTGGACAAAGCCATACACAGAAGTGGGACAAAGGCCCAAAAATAAGGACAATTTTTAAATATTGCTCTAATAAACTTAGAAAGATAATAGAATAGGTCTTGCATTAGTATGAATTTTCTGAAGGGTATAAAATCTGAAACTCAAATGTCTGTCTATGTTCTAACTTCAGTCTTTAATGATTTGTCACTAATTTGCTAAAAAACACAATTTTATGAAAAATGGACCAAAAATGTGATGCAAAAATATAAAATAGCCACACAATACAGCTGGGAACCTGTCAAAGAAGGGACACTTTAATATTAGGAAAAAAAAACGACCAACAATAGTCCAAAGATTGAAGAATGACAAAATACAACACAAATTCTTCATGAAACAAATTTAATATGTCTTAGCGCCTCGGCCACAACAGCCTTCCTAGAGCACACAAAGAATAATAAATACAAACTCCCTTTTATACCAACCAAAATTATTGGATAATAATAGTTAATTACTCAGTTAATGAATCAATTTGAGTTAAAAAAAATTTTAAAGCAACAATATATAAAAAACTATATATATATATATATATATATATATATATATATATATATATATATATATATAACATGAAAAAACAGTATATATTGCAATAAACATTTCCAGTTGACTTCTTTATTGAGACCACTGGGTGATAATGTGTTATATTTCAATATGAAAATAGTTTCTTTAAATAATAAGATATTTTTCAGCAATCTATCATCTCCTTTTCTAACAAAAACTTTTTCTAAAATAGTACACTCCAAAACATTCACGTTACTATTATGATGTTCTATAAAATGTGAAGCTACTGGACTTTCCATTGCTCCCCTCTTGATATCACGAACATGCTCCTGCATTCTAATTTTAAATTTTCTTTTTGTTTCTCCCACATAAAAAAGGTTGCAAGGGCACCTGAGACAATAAATAACTCCAGAAGTTTGACATGTAAATTGATTATTTGGTATAAACCTAATTCCATTTATTTTAGCAAAATATAATTTAATGTACGAACATATATTACAGGAACATCAAGGAGTAGTTCCGTAAGTACATAATGAATGACTTAATTGATTCTTAGGATGAACATAATGAGCTTTAATTAATTTATCTCCTAAATTCTGTCCCCTTTTATATGCAGCCTTCGGAACAATAGGAATAAATTTACACACAAATTGATCTTGTAACAAAAATTTCCAATAATACTTGATATAATCCCAAATTTTTTCACTTAATAAATTAAAAGTAGTCACAAAATAGATATCTTGTTTTTCTTTATTACAGTTTTGTAGGTATCTGTTTATTCTTTTATCTGGAAATATAGTCTCCTTATAAACTCTTAACTGGAAAAAAATTCTCAGTATTAGTAATGGCTATTAATAATTTATTAATAGATTCTTTAATCAGTTCGATATTGTAACCTCTTTGCAGAAACATGTTGATGGAGTCATAAATGTTATTTTCTAAATCAGCTTCATCACTACATAATTTAGATAGTCTAACTATCTCTCCATTTGGCAAGGACCTCAAAGTATGAGGAGGGTGGCAACTTGTGCCATATAAGTATTGATTGCCATCCACAAACTTACGATATACCGTGGTAGAAATACGGTCATTAATACCTCCTATTATATAAATATCTAGATAATTGACTTTCTTACCATACTGTAAACCATCAAATTGTATATTATATTTGTTATTATTCATATCAGAAATAAACTTGTGTATAGATTCAAAACCTCCATTACAAAGAAAAAATAAATCATCTATGTAACGAAAGTAAAGTAAAACATTATGCTGAAAAAATATGTTAGTGTAGATGTATTCTAACTCAAACTTAGCCATAAATAAATTAGCATACATAGGGGCAAAAGGTGCCCCCATGGCTGTCCCTCTCAACTGATGATAAATTACCTCATTAAAACTAAAAAAGTTATTAGAAAGACAAAAAATATGTCAAGTCCATAATATAATGTGAGGTAGGATTATCTCCTAAGAAATAACGTAATGCTTGTATTCCATCTTTATGGCCAATATTAGTATATAGGCTAACAACATCAACACTAACCCAAAACATATTTTCTGTCCATATAATATCTGAAATTTTATCAATAAAATCAAAAGAATCTTTAACATAAGAATCACATTTTTCTACAAAAGGTAACAGATGATTATGTATAACAATACCCACATTACGTAAGAAATAATTAGTAGCAGAAACAATGGGGCGTCCCGGAGGACTCACTAAACTCTTATGGAGCTTTGGGAGACGATAAAAAGTAGCTAACTGACAATTATCAGCACAGAATTTTTTATCCAAATCACTTTTAGAGAAATAACCTAGTCGTGCACCTCTTTCAATTAATGCAGTGTATTCTTTCACAGCATTTAAATATGTGTTTTGATCACATGTCTCGCATGTCAAAGAATCACTCAAACGTTTCATACACATCTCATAATATTGACTATGATGAAGTAACGCAATTTTATTGCCTTTATCAGAAGGCTTAACAACTACGTCATGTCTATTCATAAGTTTATTTAAAGCACACCATTCTTTTTTAGTCATATTATAATTCCAGGAACTTGAATTACAAGAATTCATAAGTTCCTTAATAGAAAAATGAACCATCTCTGAATACTGTGTAACAGTTTGGTTAATATATGGAGGTAAAAATTTACTGTGAAATTCAATGCCATCAGTGTTGAGCATAGAATAAGCATTAGAATAAATAGAAACATCAATTTCATCTGATAAACATGAATAGAAACTATCTTCACTATTGTCACTGTCAAAATTGTTTATAAAACTCTTCCCATCTGTACAAACATTATCTTTTGCAAAAAAACATTTCAAGTGTAACTTCCTAATAAACTTAAATATATCTTGTTTAAGTAAATAATGTCTTGGGATGACAGTAGGAACAAATTTCAAACCTAATTGAAGAACAGCTGCTTCTTCACTAGATAATGCACAACCAGATAAATTAACAAAATTAGAGGTAGGCGGAAAAACAGTGTCCACAACATTAATTCCATCTATCTCATTTAGATGTTTGTTTAAAGTGTCCTTCACATGATGGAGAACAGAAACCAGTACCCTTCTTCTTATAACCTCTCTTGATGTTATCTCCATCGTTCCGAAAACGTTGTTGATGTGCTACAGGTTCCTGGGCCCCAGGTAAAGGAGGAAAATCATGAGTTTCAGGTTCCTGGGCCCCAGGTAAAGGAGGAAAATCATGAGTTTCACCTTCAGAGTCCGTAGTTGGACATATAAACCATCAGAAGAAGCAAACGAGACGGATAACTGTTTTTTGTTAGTTTTCACCATTTGCCCCGGACAGAAATTGTTTCCTTTTCCACAGGAAGGCCCGCCCACTAGCGTAATCACGTATATCTCTTTTAATTTTGGTAGATTTGTATTGGACCTGTTCATTCTCATATTTATTAAGATTTTCCTTTATATTGTGTAAAATGTCACCGACTTTTCGATCACCTATCTCATGAAGCAATTTTGAATGCATATTATGTAACTGCCCCTGAAGTTTTTGAAGTAACAATTGTTCCCTTTCTATCAATATGTTGACCCATTCCATTGCACAATTATGTGCTGCCGCTAACCAGCGATCTTTAAATGCCAGGTCAACATTATCAGAAGAATCAAAAGGGGTTGCTGGGCTTTTAAATGCCCTTAACCCTCGTGGAGCAATATCAAGTTTAACATATCTAGTGAGTCCAAGTAAATTAAAGTGACAGCGTGTTTCTCTAAAGATCAATTTTTCGAAATCATATACACTGTCCTGAATTTCTTGAGGAAACGTATCTGAGGTACGCCCACCAAGAGCTCCGAACGGATTATGAAATTTCTTTTTCTTTCTTGTATAAATTTAGATATACATTCCGATGAAATAGCTTCACTATTAGAAACAGCAGTGGGTAAAACTGTTTTCATACCACCCAAAGCGTCCGTAACTGATGAAGAAGCTTGTACAACAATTGAAGCATTAGATCCACCAGGGGCATCAGGAGCAGCAGTCGTCACAGGTAAAGAAGGGCCATGTATCAAAAAATTGTCCATAGTCTTTTGTGAAGTCATACCCGATGCACCTAGGATTTCCATACCACCAGGAACCGGAGGGGTAACAAAACCATTCACAGAAGGGACAGAGTTTTCAAAAGAGAATTCGAATCCATGAATCCAAAAAACGACCAACAGTAGTCCAAAAAAGACTGAAGAATGACAAAAAACAACACGAATTCTCCACGAAACAAATTTAATATGTTTTAGCGCCTCGGCCACAACAGCCTTCCTAGAGCACACAAAGAATAATAAATACCTTGCAACCTTTTTTATGTGGGAGAAACAAAAAGAAAATTTAAAATTAGAATGCAGGAGCATGTTCGTGATATCAAAAGGGGATCAATGGAAAGTCCAGTATCTTCACATTTTATAGAACAACATAATAGTAACGTGAATGTTTTGGAGTGTACTATTTTAGAAAAAGTTTTTGTTAGAAAAGGAGATGATAGATTGTTGAAAAATATCTTCTTTAAAGAAACTATTTTCATATTGAAATATAACACATTATCACCCAGTGGTCTCAATAAAGAAGTCAACTGGGGATGTTTATTGTAATATATACTGTTTTTTTTTATGTTTTTTATATATATATATATATATATATATATATATATATATATATATATATTTATTGTTTTTTTATGTATTGTTGCTTTAAAAAAATTTTTAACTCAAATTGATTAACTGAGTAATTAACTGTTATTATCCAATTTTGGTTGGTATAAAAGGAAATTTGTATTTATTATTCTTTATGTGCTCTAGGAAGGCTGTTGTGGTCGAGGCGCTAAGATATATTAAATTTGTTTCGTGGAGAATTCGTGTTGTTTTTTGACACTTTAATATTAGTACTGCTAACTTGAGCAGCTGACAAAATAAAAGAATCTACATGTATTTCAAGTAATCTATAAATTTGATTATTACAGTTATTTCTTAATTGTAAACCCTCCATGTTTTCTTCCAAAATTGCTATTTTGCGGAGGGATTATTAGGGGGAAGAGCAACATTTTGAGCCAAAATTGGGGACAGTTGAGAGGTTGGCTATGCCTAATTCTATAAAGCAATTTATTTGCATGTACCTCTCAACCTGTTAATGCAGTAAATCTGAACAAGGCCAAACATATTGGGGGAACATATAAACAGTACTAAAAATTGCTCTTGTATAAATTGGAGACAGTTGATAGAATAACAGCTCTTATTTTAACATGCATTTTTCTGAAGGTTATAAAGTCTGAAACTCAGTGTATCATTATTTAGTGACTTAATTCCTAAATGATTTGCCAGAAAACTACAAATTTTATGAAGAACAAACCAAAAATAAGAAGCAAAAATCTATTCATTCTTTGAAAATCTGGACAGTTGGGAGGTATAGTTCAGCTGGGCCTGTCTGAGTTTGCTGCCCTTCCCCCATGACAAAATCATGGTTGAATGGAGCCTCTGCAGCCATTCCACTGAATCATTACTTGGCTATTTCACTCCATTTACCATAAACACTAATGTGCATACTGCTTTATTTCTATGATGAGTTGGACTTCATTTGAAAGTTTTATTTTGTATTTTACAGCACAAACCCTAAGTCATCTGCTAAACAAAGCAATGCAGTCTCACAATTAAAACTTAGCATTAAAACTTCTCTGCCCTTGAAGCTCACATTTATTGAAACAGCATTGAAACCCACATTCAAAGAAAATATATTTTGCCAGTAGTAGATAAAGATAAATTTTGGGCTGTTTTCAAATCCTAGGCCCCTTGCATATGAAACATACATGTGTTCATTGATACACCTTCCTCATTGTACTAAATTATATTCCTTGTACAATACAGTACAGTTGTTTGAGGGCGTTTTAAATTTGTTTTTAACATTTTTCCAGTAAGCAATGAAACAAAACGCATGCACCCATAATGGCAAAACTGCCCAGTTCAGAACATTTATCATAAAAATCTACTCAGACTTCCACAGTCCACCATTATTAGTAAATATATGCACAATTCTACAGTCCACCATTATCAGTAAATATGCACAATTCTACAGTCCATTGTCAGTAAATATGCACAATCTCTGAAGAAGTAAAAGCCATCTAAATAATTCCACATTAAAAAAATCTGTAACTAATGAAGAGGTTGCTGCTAGCAAACACCTTTTATATTTCATGGTTTCATTGAAAATAAAGTGTCTGTTGCCCCTCAGGAATAAAGTGCCTATATTACATTAAAAAAAATGATAAGCTAGTAATATTGCAAGAGGAAATGGATGGCAAACTGATAACAGACTCGTAGTTAGTATCTTCACCAAGGAGAACATTCTCAGTACGGCAGCATCCACCCCTTGTGGGAGTAGAACCCACAGCCTTCTGCATCAAAAGCAAGTACACAACCTGTTGTGCTATTAACAAGGCAAACCAACTTCACTTAAGCAACACTTCTGTTCCCCTGCAGCTCTCAGCTCCTTGTAAAATCTACTCAATACTCAACTGCATCTCAACTTCGCAGCACAAGAAAACTGGAAAAAGCCAAAATGTATTGGGGGGGGGGTCAAAAGCCCAAAAACCAGGGACACATTAAACATTGCTTGTATAATCTTGGAAAGTTGCTAGAATAAAATGCTGTGTTACCACCATACATTTTACTGCCAAGGTCCCTGTGCAAAACGGTCAGAGCAACATACCACTACGCCAAATCAGCTGCTTTGTAAAAGAGAGGAAGACTGAAACTTAAATGGCCATCGTTTAGTGAATTCAGTTCTCACCATAGCTGTCAACCTCTTAGTACAAAACACCTGGACAAACCCAGTAATGAGGGAATACAGTCCTCAGACATATTCAGTGAATTCAGTTCTTGCCATAGCTGTCAACCTTAGCACAAAAAACCTGGACGAAGCCAATAATGGGGGAATACAGTCCCAAAAATAGGGACGAATTTCAAATATTCATCTTATAAACTTAGAAAATTGCTAGAATAAAAGGTTGTGTTACTATGTATTTCCTGAAGAACATGAAGTCTGAAATTCAAATGCCTGTCACTTTTACTGCTGACAGAACAAAAACAATTTTCAGCAGGGACCCAGGGAGAAATACTGCAGACACGTCTTTGTAAAATGACAGGGCACCAGAGCAAATCCACACGAACACAGGGAGGAGATGCAGACTCCACACAGAAGGCACCCCAGCCAAGAATCAAACCAGAAAACCTATAGCAGTGAGGCAACAATACTGCCACTGCACCATCAAATATGTAAGGAATTAAACATTCAGAAACCTGAAGTCTGAAATTCAAATGCCTGTCAATTTTATTTAACATTTGTTAATCAGGACAGTCTGACTTGGAACAAAAAAAAACAATTTTCAGCAGAGGCCCAGGAAGAAATAATGCAGACATGTCTTTGTAACATGGGAGGACACAAAAGCAAACCCACACAAACACAGGGAGAAGATGCAGACCCCCACAAAGAAGGCACCCCAGCCAAGAATCAAACCCGAGAACCTGCAGCTTTGAGGCAACAATGCTACCACTGCACCATCAAATATCAAGCATTGCAATATTTACAAACCACAGATGATATGAGGAATAGATCAGATCAAATATGAGGCAAAAATCTGCAATTTTTTTTTACAAACGGTGGTGGGTAGGGAATTCAGGTCTTTAACACCTGCATACAAGGTACAGGGTTCAAGCCTGAGGTATTCCCTACCACATCACCATGAGTCTAACCACCAGTATATTGCACCTGGGGCATTTACACACACACATACACACACACACACACACACACACACACACACACACACACACACACACTTAACTGTAGTACACCACCGCAAATCCGATCCCTGTCCATAAATCCAAAACCCGCGCAAATCCAACCCTGCCCGTCGCGAGATCTTCCCCTGACGAGACTGCAGCAAACTCCAATCCTGCCCGTCGCGAGATCCTAAACTCCTGACTGCTGACGTTGCAGTCCGACCCCGACGCATTTCCCCAGGACGGTCTATGCAGTTTAAAACTGCACAGACTTCTGGGAGCTCTGTTCTTCATGTTTCCCAGTCAGGACTGCTGCTGAGACAATCTGCGCATGCTCCAGACTGTCTCAGTAGCAGTCCGGACTAGTGCGCATATGCGAAGTCCGCGATTTTTAAATTTTTTTTTTCTATTTATTTCTTTTTATTCTTTTTATTTCTTTATTTTAAAGTTGAGGGGGCTGCAGTCCGGCAGTCCAATAGCACGGGCCGCCCCTGATGAACACCCTCTCTAAGGTTAAAAACACAGCATCTGTGGGACCGGATAACATCCCAGGATGCATCCTACATGGGCTCAAAAAAGAATTGGCAACACCATTGGGTACTCTCTTCAGTTATAGTCTAAGCACAAGTTTCATCCCACCTGAATGGAAAAGGCTTCGTCCCACCTGAATGGAAAAGGGCCATCGTTATCCCCTTGCACAGAGGTGGTGCTTCTACTGACCCCAGGAACTGTAGACCTATTAGCCTGACTAGCTTTATCTGCAAGGCCATGGAGCGTATCATCATGGACCTTATCAACAAAGATATAGGTAATCTCCAAACACTTGACCCTACTCGATTTGGATTTGTCAAAGGGAGATCATGCCTTTTAAACCTGGTGGACTTCGAGACCATCACCAAGGCCCTTGATGAGGGGAAATCTGGCATACAGCCTATCTAGACTTGGCAAAAGCTTTTGACACTATGCCCCCACTCGGGCATCATTAACAAACTCACCCAGCTAGGTATCAACCCTTGCATCATTAGATGGGTCACTAACTGTCTCACTGATAGGCCCCCATATAGTCAGAATAGGGGAATCCACCTCCCAACAGCAGACCTGTAACCAGTTGTGTTCCACAGGGATCAGTCCTGGGACCTATACTGTTTTGAAATCTATTTCTCCAACGTATAAGCTAAAATTAAAGGTCTGTGGCTGACAAAATTTGCTGATGACTGCAAACTGGGGGGGCAGTCATAGAATCTCCAAACGATGTCAACATCCCACAAGAGGTCTTACATAAACAAATGATTGGTGCCAAAGTCATGGCCTTAAATTCAGTGGAAAAATTGGGTTGTGATCCTTTTCAGCAAGAGCAATGTTCCTGCCAACTAAAACATAATTAACAACCCCCTAGGTATGCACTCAATGGTGAGAGACTGGGGCACACAGGTTGACAGCAGGCTTAGCGTTTGATCACCATGTCTCCACAGTGGTAAGAGGGGCTTTCTATATTGCTCATCTCATAAGTAAGGGTATTGCCTCCAGAAAAAAAAATAAGTTATAATCTCTCTCTACTCTTCCATCATCAGGCTAATATAGTACAGTGCCCCTTTTGGTATGTACCTTTTCAAGCACCAGCATCAATTGGAGAGACTACAAAGGTTCCGCGCAAGGAAAATTTAAGGTCTTCAGCATCTGTCCTATGAGGATCATCTGAAATCACTTGTCACTTTATTCTGTTTCATACAGACTTCTTAGAGGCAATCTCTGCCTGCATGTAAGGCAATCTTTGACCCTGCTTTTTTGGAAATGTTGCTTGTCCCGTAAGTAAAATGGTACATGGGTTACTTTAAAGGCCTTAACATGGTATGTGACATTTAATAGAACCTGTTGGAGGAACTGATTTGTCTCCCAGAGGTTACCACACCTTTGGAATAGACTCCCACTTCATGTGAAGCAGATCCTCTCATTGCCCCTCTTCAGATGCAATCTGGACGACTGGATGGGTAACAGTAAATTTATCACTGGGGTTCCACCTGTGTCCTTCTTGGACAGGGACAATAGGTGCTGATTGTGGAAGTAAGGGTAAAACTTGCCTAGGCTTGAAAGGGCCCTAGGGTCATTAGACTAGTAACGTCCAATGATCCTATTTCTGAGACTTTTTAAACCTGTCCATAGCCATCTCAATGTAAGTTCTAGTAAGTATATCAGTCCAAGAGTTAACTTGCTCACTGTGGAAATGTTTTGCATAATTCCACTTCACAATGGTGGGCAGGCCACTGAATTCTCCCATTTCAAATTTTGAAGCATCCCCATTAAAAATTTTTAGAGACCTGTATTTAGCAAAAACTTGAGTACCTTGTAAAGGATCAACTCCTTACAACTCTCTGTTAACATTCTTGGAAACCATCAACTAATCCAGATACACTGGCAAACTTGTGTCCACCATTTTCACAAGATTTTTATCCAAGGCCTTCAACACAGCCTCATGTAAAACTCCAGCAACAAATGTCATACCACAGTCTACCCTCAAATCATTTGACAGCTACATGTCCAGCAGATGCCAGGGCCTAAAATGTCATTGCTTATTGTCTGTCTTCTTGGCCTATCAACATAGGAGTTCCCGAAAGTCCTTGTCTTGCTTATATCTCATTCAGTATTTTCATTTGCAATTTTCATACGACTATTCAACAGGCCTTGCTAATACAATATGCAAACAACACTGGTTAAGAAGCAATTCAAGTCGTAGGCTGCTATATGTCCCCAACCATGTCCCAAGACTCGCACTCCACCTTACTAAGCACCCAGGAGAATATTAGGTTGGGTCCAACCTAACACACACATACTGGGCAACTTCAACTACTCCTCCATTAACTGGGAAAACTACTCGTGTACCAATACACTTGCCCAATGTTTCTTGGAATTCATTAATTCCAATGCCCTGGACCAACTCGTTCTTACCCCCACTAGAGGTAGCAACATCCTTGACCTGGTTATTACTAACATGGGCGACCGTTGCTCTGCCCAGTAGTCAATTCCTTCCTGGCTAGATCCGACCACAAACTAATCACCTTGGAACCCCCCCCCCCCCCTGCAAAGGTAACCACCATGAAAAACTTCTCCAAAGCTAACTTTGGGCTCCTAAAAACAGAGGTGGCTAACTTCACGGCACCCATGCAAATGTAGAGTAGTTGCATGACCACCAAATCATACACCAATGCACTGTACGAACACGTACACAAATGCATGGATCTTGCCATACCCAGTAGAACCAAGACTCTCTCCTCCAAAAAAAAAAAAAAGGAAGTCAATCTAGTGGTCCCCTGCCATAAACAAACTCTACAACAGAAGGAGGAAACTGATGCGGAATAAGGTGAAGTCCCAAGACTGGAAAAACTCCCTTATCAGCCTCAACAAAAAGTTGAGATCTCTCATCAAACCCTCTAAAGCTAGCTGTGAAAACAGAATTGCACCGGATAGTAAAGACAACCACAAGACATTCTATAGTTATGTAAAGAATCTCCACGGCAATACTCAGATTTGCTCTGAGCTACTGCACAATGGTATGTCCTATATCGAGGCAAACATATTGCCAATGTACTGGCTGACAGATTCAGTGCCAACTTTACCCCCCCCAAGGACCAATCACAATACCAGTAGATTGCCAGGCACCCAGTATTACTGCTGCACAGGTTAAAACAGCACTGTCCAAGGCCAATAATACAGCTTCTATGGGACCTGACAATATCCCTGGCTGTGTTCTGCATGAACTACAGAGTGAACTGGCACCTCACCTGTGTGCCTTGTTCAGTCACAGCCTCACTTCAGGCTTTATCCCTACTGAATGGTGCACTGCTACAATCATATCTCTCCACAATGGAGGAGTGACTAACTGCTACAGTCATCTCTCCACAAAGGAGGAGCAACTACAGACCCTGGGAACTATCGCCCCATTAGCCTGATGAGTCTGATACGCAAAGCTATGGAACGCACCATCATGGACCTAATAAACGTACTGCTTTACAAAACCAGTGGCTATACAAATGCCTGTGCTAGGGACCTAAATTTACACCAACAGACAAATGACTCACTGGACGGACATGTCCCAACTCAAATTAGTTCTAGTTTATGGACTAAGTTAACAGTATAGGTCAAGCACCGTACTATTGTCTACACTTAAGGCTAGATTTAATGATTGGATGGGTAGACACAAATTTACACCAGAGTTACCATGTACGGTCCTGTTTGTTTTGGAAGTGGGCACCGTTAAGTACTTGTAAAGAGTGATGGGAACTTTGTATGTTTACTTAAAGGTGTATATGGCTAGACCCCTCATGTTCTCTGTGATTGTTTATCTAGTGTTCTTTTATAACCAGTTACTGCAGAATGCCTCAGCAGTATGGTTCATGAATTCATGGGTTTTAACTAGGCTTTAAACAAAACTGTGGGGGGGGGGTCTGTCAAGAAGCTCAGCCACATACTCCCAATACTGGTGGGAAACTAGTAGTGCCCACCATTGAATAGATGTTCTGCACATATTCCTGGTGAAAATTTGTGATCACTCATTCAGTCATCCATAGTGGTTTTAAGGTTGCTAGGAAAGTACTCTTGCTTTATATGCAAGGGCAGCGTATTCCAGAAGTGATGGGGCTAGGTTAAGAATTTGTACACCATCTGGTATTTGTTAAAGCAGTAGTACACTTTTGGGTCTCTGGAGTGAATGTTCCCTTTACAACTGGTTCTGTGTAGGTGAGGGCGTTCAGAGAGTGCTGAAAACACAGATGGCTAGGTAGAGATGGCTAAGTAGAGATAATCTGTAAGGAATCTGTATGACTCTTGGTAGAAGGGCAGGGCTTTTAATCTATCAGAGTGTCAAAGGTTATTGATACCTACTATTTTTGTGTATGTGTGTGTGGAAACGTTTTGTGGACAAGCTGGTTTAGGTGTTTTATAGAAGTACATGCCAAAGACTGCAGTACATTCCATGATGGGCCTAAAAAGGGAAGTGGTACTATAACTTTAAGAACCTTGAGGAGATACCACTTGTATTCTCCATAACTCAACAGTTAGCACAATCTCTTGGTGTGGAAAGTATTCCTGCACCAAGTAGTTGGATTAATTTTTCTAAAAGTGCCACTGAAGTGCAGCCTAAGCGGGGGTGCTGTCCACCAGATGAGGCATTAAACAGAGGCCTCGTCTGCCAGAGTTGGTGGTGCTCAAATAGATGTAAAAGATCTAAAGGCCCTGATCAAAGAGACTATGGGAAGTTTCCCCTGTGTCCTGGTCATATTTTCCTACGCAAATAAAATACAACCTCTTGTCTTTTGTGAAAAGAGGCTGGTGGCCTAGTGGGACTAACCATGTGAAAAACTACAAAATAAATAACGTGAAGGTTGAGTTGCACAAAGTGGGATGGTTTTCTAACCACCACAGAGATGTGGTGGTCAGAGGAAATCTGTTATCAAAATAGTTTCTGATGACAATGTTAAATTTGTGGACTATTATCTATATGGTAAGCGGTAGATTTCTATAAGGAAATTTAAGGTATTTTTTGGTATTGAAGGTAAGTTACAATTAATACTCCAAGCATTAGTTTGGTCAAACCTTTGCAGAATTTATAGTCACCTGATGTTACTTTATATATTGAAGAATATATGTAAAAAAAAGGAGCCAAGAACTGAGCCCAGTGGGATACCACTTGTGGATTTTTTCTGTCTAGAGTAAATACCCTTGATACCATTGAGGTATGGTTTCTGTTAGTCATTTTCCCATGCAATAACTTTTTCTAGTAGTAATATGTGAAGTTTAGAGTGTTGTCAGTGGTAATTTGGTTTTACTTGCTATAAACATGTTGCTGCAATATACCAAGTTAAATAGATGAAATGCTGGGTTATGTGGTAATAACTGTTTCACCAAGTTTGGAAGCCATCTTCCCTTCCCTCAGTTGTGCCAGTGTCTGTTTATGTTTGAATGTTTGGTATTTGTCTAGCTGTGATAAATAAATTTATCACTTTTTCTTCTAATTTGAAAAAAAAATGTGTTTCTTTCACTTAGTACCATTCGATGGGGGTTACTGAACTTTTCAAGTGTACACTGAAAATCTAAGTTTGTTTGGTAAGCTCATTATTAAAGTGCACTCCGTTTGCATTGTTCTAGCATGCAGTTGTCAAGGAGTAACTGAAATTTCATTCTGTACATTGTGATATTTTGTAAGGGAAAAAGTGAAAGTGCAAGTCTTGATTTTTATCTGAAGCAAACATTTTGCCTCTGTGTACATTTTAGAAGTGAGCAGTGGTTAACAATGCAATGTATGTAAGGTGGATGAAATTTGATAGAATTGTAAAGCAGTTTGGATAGAGTTGGATACCCTTGAACAGCTACTGTTGCCACAGTTCTACATCTGCATTTGAATTCATGGTCCATGTTGTTAACCTGTTGGCTGGCACATGTTTCTGTGTCTTTAGAACTTTTGACCACCCCCACCCCCAGTTTTGTTTTTTGTTTAAAGTCTGTTCATGTACAAATTAAGGTGTTTTTATCCAAATCATCCTTTAGAAGTCTAGTAAAGTAACAAATACTGAAACAGCAAACAAGCAAGTAAAATGTGTTGAAGGCTTTAGACGAGGGAAGGGAGATCCACACAGCCTACCTAGACCTCGCAAAGGTTTTCAACACCATTCCCCATTCTGGTATTATAGACAAGCTCACCAGCCTGAACAAAAACCCCTACGTCACGAGGTGGGTTGCAAATTGGCTCACGGATAGAACACACACGGTGAAAGTTGCAGGCTCTAGGTCCAACTCTAAACCAGATACAAGTGGCGTCCCCCAGGGCTCAGTCCTGGGACCCCTCCTGTTCAGTATATACTTCTCAGAGGTACAGGCAAGCACAGGAGGACTATGGCTGACAAAGTTCGCAGACGACTGCAAACTGGGGGCCATAATTGACTTTCCAGCAGATACAGACATCCTCCAGAAGGGTCTCACTGAGATGGATAGCTGGTGTCAAAATCATGGCCTCAAGCTAAATGCCAAAAAGTGTGTAGTCCTCCCCTTTGGAAAGTACCCGCGAACTACTACATACGTGGTAGTCCCCTAAATACAGAAAATGTAATAAGGGATCTGGGCACCCAAGTAGATGGTAATCTCTCCTTTGATAATCATATTGCCAATGTCGTTAGAAAATCCTTCTATGTGGCCCACCTAATCACAAAAGGGTTCGCATCTAGAACCTAGATTAGGTTCATAGATTAGTACTAAGCTAACTGCCCTTGTGAGCCATTTTAAGCCTAGCCAATTATCCCTTGTGAGACTCAAACCTGTACCTTGTGTTTGTAAAAACGAGGTTATTGTGCCCCTCTACTCATTTATCAGACCCATCATAGAGTACAACACCCCATTTGGGATGTACCTTCCAAGACACCTGCAACAGCTGGAAAGACCACAGAAGTACCTCACCAAGAGGATTATTGGCCTCAAACATATGCCCTATGCAGACCGACCTGAAGAAATTCCAGCTGTACTTGGTTGCATACCGCTTACTCAGAGGTGATATCTGCATGACATACAAGGCCATGTCCAACTCAGAATTGATGGACATGCTCCACCTAAAAAAAAAAAAAAAAAAAAATCCCCAAGAGCCACACGCTCTAGGGATCTAAACCTCACCACAACGATAAATAGGACGTGCTGGAGGGATAGATTCCTGTCCCAGAGACTCCCCATTCTTTGGAACAGGATTCCCAATCTACATTAGGCAGAGCCCCTCACTAACACTCGTCAAGAGAAACCTTGACGAGTGGATGGGAAACAGAAAATTTACCCCGGGGATCACTGCAGTGGCTCTGCTGGACAGAGGTACAGGGAACTAATGGCTCTGCTAGACAGAGGCACAGGGAATTAATATAAAGGGGGGTGGCGAAAGCCAACACATTCTGGCTAGGCATATAGATGCCCTTGGGCAGATAGCCTAGTACTTACCTATGATCCTGTGTGTGTGCATGTGTATACAGTGGATATAAAAAGTGTACACACCCTTGTTAAAATGCCAGGTTTTTGTGATGTAAAAAAATGACCACAATAAATCATTTCAAACTTTTCCCACCTTTAATGTGACTTATAACCTGTACAATTCAATTGAAAAACAAATCTGTTATGGGGAAAAATGTAAAAAAAAATGTACAATAAGCTGGTTGCATAAGTGTGCACACCCTTAAACTAATAGTTTGTTGAAGCACCTTTTGATTTAATTACAGCATTAGTCTTGTGATGTGCAGAGCTGTAGTAACTACAGAGGGATTAAATTGATCAGTCACAGCATGAAGTTATGGGAAAGAGTGGAAGCTAGGTTAAGAAGGGACGTGATGATTAGTGAACAGCAGTATGGTTTCATGCCGGGAAAGAGCACTACAGATGCAATGTTTGCCCTGAGAGTGTTGATGGAGAAGTACAGAGAATGTCTGAAGGAGTTGCATTGTGTTTTTGTAGACTTAGAGAAAGCATATGACGGGGTGCCTAGAGAGGAGTTGTGGTATTGTATGAGGAAGTCAGGAGTGTCAGAGAAGTATATAAGAGTGGTACAGGATATGTACGAGGGGATCACCTTCAGATGCCCGAAACGCCAAACCGCCGACACACACATCACCGACACCAAAAGACCGACAACAAAAAATACCGACAACGCAAAACACCGAATACCATTACACCAACACACTACACGTAAACAACACAGTACACTACATAACATATCCACTATCCCTAACCCAAACCCTAACCCTAAGGTCCGACACTACCGCACACTTACCCTACCTGCACCCTAACTCACTTACCCACCCCTAACCCCAAGATCCGACACTACCGCACACTCACCCTACCTGCACCCTAACCCTAACTCACTTAACCCACCCCTAAACCCACAGTCCCTCACTATCGAACACACACCCTACCTGCACCCTAACCCTAACTCACTTAACCCACCCCTAAACCCACAGTCCCTCACTATCGCACACTTACCTGTCCGCTCCCGAACACTAACTCCCTCACTCTATCGCACACTTACCGAGTCCGTCGGGTTCTCACCTTGTCGGTCATCTGCGTTGCCGGTGTTTTCGACCCGTCTGATTCCGTGTCGGGGAAATGCGATTTCGGGCATCTGAAGGTGATCTGTACGAGGGTAGTGTGACAGCGGTGAGGTCTGCGGTGGGAGTGACGGATGCGTTTAAGGTGGAGGTGGGGTTACATCAAGGATCAGCTCTGAGCCCTTTCTTATTTGCAGTGGTGGTGGATAGGTTGATAGACAAAATCAGACAGGAGTCCCCATGGACTATGATGTTTGCAGATGACATTGTGATCTGTAGTGAGAGTAGGGAACAGGTGGAGGAGACCCCTGGAGAGATGGAGATATGCTCTAGAGAGAAGAAGAATGAATGTCAGCAGGACTAAGACAGAATATATGTGTGTGAATGAGAGGGAGGATAGAAGAATGGTTAGGATGCAAGGAGTAGAGGTGCCGAAGGTGGATGAGTTTAAATACTTGGGGTCAGTAGTTAAGTAACGGTGAGTGTGGAAGAGAGGTGAAAAAGAGAGTACAGGCAGGATGGAGTGGGTGGAGAAGAGTGTAGAGTGATTTGTGACAGACTAGTACCTGTAAGAGTGAAAGGGAAGGGTCTACAAGAGGGTAGTGAGACCAGCTATGTTATATGGGTTGGAGACAGTGGCATTGACAAAAAGGCAGGAGTTTGAGCTGGATGTGGCAGAGTTAAAGATGTTAAGATTTGCAGTGGGTGTGACAAGGGTAGACAGGATTAGGAATAAGTATATTAGAGGGTCGGCCCAGGTTGGAAGGTTTGGAGACAAAGCCAGAGAGGCAAGATTACTTTGGTTTGGACATGTGCTGAGGAGGGATGCTGAGTATATTGGGGAAAAAGATGCTAAGGATGAAGCTACCAGGTAACAGGAAAAGAGGAAGGCCTAAGATAAGGTTTATGGATGTGGTGAGAGAGGACAATACAGGTGGTTGGTGTGACAGTGCAAGATGCAGAGGACAGGAAGAAATGGAAACAGCTGATCCGCTGTGGCGACCCCTAACGGGAACAGCTGAAAGAAGATGATGATGAGTCTCTTCTTGGGTAGGAGTCTTATCAGCATGGCACAGCTTGACTTGGCAATATTGGCCCACTCTTCTTGCAAAAGCGCTCCAAATCTGTCAGACTGCAAGGGTATCTGTTGTGCACAGCTCTCTTCAGGTCACCCTACAGATTTTCTATTGGATTTAGGTCTGGACTCTGGCTGGGCCATTCCAAAACTTGAATTTTCTTCTGGTGAAGTCATTGTTTTATTTATTTAGATGTATGCTTGGGGTCATTGTCATGTTGAAAGGTGAAATTTCTCTTCAGCTTTCTAGCAGGCGTCTGTCTGAAGGTATTGGGCCAAAAGTAACTGGTATTTGGAACATAACTCCCTCCAGCTTGACTAAAGCCCCAGTTTCAGCTGAAGAAAAGCAACCCCAAAGCATGATACTGCCGCCACCATGCTTCACCGTGGGGATGGTGTTCTTTTGGTGATGCGAAGTGTTGTTTTTGCGCAAAACGTACCTTTTGGAATTGTGGTCAGAAAGTTCAACCTTGGTCTCATCAGACCATAACACATTTTCCCACATGCTTTTGGGAGACTTGGTGTATTGTTTTGCAAATTTTAGCCGGGTCTGGATGTTTTTCTGTGTAAGAAAAGGCTTCCATCTTGCAACCCTACCCCATAGTCCAGACCTATGGAGAATACGTGAGATTGTTGTCGCATGTAGTACACAACCAGAAATTCCTGTAGCTCCTTCAGTGTTGCTGTAGGTCTCTTGGCAGCCTCCTTGACGAGTTTTCATCTCGTCTTTTCTTCAATTTTGGAGGGACGTCTAGTTCCTTGCAATGTCACTGTTGTCCCATATTTTCTCCACTTTTTGATGACTGTGTTCCATGGTATATCCAATGCCATGGAAATTTTTTTGTACCCTTCTCCTGACTGATACCTGTCAACAGTGAGATGCCTTTGATGCTTTGTAAGCTCTCTGTGAACCATGGCTTTTGCTGTAGCAGGCAACTGAGTAAATGTCAGGAAAATCCTACTAGGACAGCTGAGCGTTGTTTGGGGTTAATCATAGTTTCTTTAATTGATGGTGGTGTGTGCCCAAGAAGACTGAATTCTGTAATTAAATCAAAAAAGTATTGTTTTAAGGGTGTGCACACTTATGCAACCAACTTATTGTACACTTATTTTTTTATATTTTTTTGCCTAACAGATTTGTTTGTTTTTCAATTGAATTGTACAGGTTATAGGTCACATTAAAGATGGGAAAAGTTTTGAAATGATTTATTGTCTCATTTTTTTATATCACAAAAACCTGGCATTGTAACAGGGGTGTGTACACTTTTTATATCCACTATATGTGTGTGTGTGTGTGTGTGTGTGTGTGTGTGTGTGTGTGTGTGTGTGTGTGTGTGTAGTCTCAGTTTTTGTGTTGGTTGTGTATCTGTTTGTACTTTGCTTATTTTATTTTAATAGCTAGGTCATCGTTTATAGTTTGTTACTAGGCGTGCAGTCCAGGAGGGCAGTAAGAAGCGTAGCCCAGATTCACAATTGCCCCAAAGCAGTGTCGCAGAATTAAGGGAACCTTACCAATATGTCCTCCAGTCAAGTCTGTGTTCCTCCATAGGTTATCCTCTTCATTCTAAGAAAAATCTGACTTTGCATTCATTGGAACTTGCTGCTTTATTTATGCATGCAGTGCTTTGCTCTCCGGCTTGTCAGCAGCAGTGCTTTGCTCTGAAGGGGTGTAGGTAGCCTGAAGGGGGGGGGAAATTGTGCTCAGTTGTCAGTTCTTAGGGTATCATAGGTGGTCTGCAATGGGGATAAGATCTGGTTCCCCATGTATTACTGTATTGCATTGCTGTCTCCAGTTACAAGTAGTGATCTTGCAGTCCAAAGTAGATTGAGATTTATGAATATTTATTGTTGCAGTCACCTCTTTTTGACATTTGTGTTTGTCCTGTTTGTTCCAGAGACCCTGAACTTTCATTTTCTTGGACAGTGCTCCCCAAGCAAGGTCTGAGGCATTTGTGCTCCCTGATCTGAGTTTGAGCTGGGGGGGAGAAGGAGTGACCTTGGTTGAGAAATAATTTTGTCCACCCATCAACTTCCTTTTTGACAAACCTCAGCACTGTAATCTGAAAAGAGAGTGAGTGTTGGTCCCATCAAATTTTATAAACCATTCAGTTTTTTCATGTGAAGTCTTGCTAGAGGAACCATGATAATAGTAGGTTCATAGGTTCATACTAGGCTATCTGCCCTGGGGCAATTATAAGCCTAGCCCGATTCTGTATGGCTTATGCCACCCCTTGGTTTGAGTATACTGTGCCCTTTTTAAGGTTGAGTTTACTGTGCCTCTGTCTAATAGTGACACAGGAGTAATCCCTGGGACAAACCTACGATCCCCCATCCACTTATCGAGATTCTTCTTGAAGAGATTCAGTGAGGTGCTCTGCCTCACATGAACTGGAATTCTATTCCAGAGCGAAGGGAGCCTCTGGGTTATGAACCTGTCCCTCCAGCAAGTTCTATTTATTTCTGTGCTGAGGTTCAAGTCCCTCGAGCGTGTGACTCTAAGGGATTTTGATTTACTGAGGTGGAGCATGTCCATTAATTCTGGATTTGACATAGCTTTGTATGTCAGGCATAGATCGCCTCGAAGTAGGCGGTATGCAACTGAGTAGAGCTGGAGTTTTTTTAACCGAGCAGCATATGGCATCTGTTTGAGACCCTTGATCTTCTTGGTGAGATACTTTTGGGGTCTTTCTAATTGCTGCAGGTGTCTGGTAAGGTACATCCCAAAAGGGGCATTGTATTCTATGATGGGCCTGATGAGGGATGAATAAAGGGGCATGATTACCTCTCTTGATCTAGATGTGAAACCCTTCGTGATGAGGTGGGCTATGTAGAAGGTCTTTCTAACCACTTTGGCAATGTGGTTTTCAAAGGAGAGATTGCTATCAACTTGGGTCCCCAGGTCCCTAATAACTTTCTCTGTACTTAATGGGTTTCCGCCTATGTGGTAATTTGTGGGCACATTGTTTTTGCCAAAGGGTATGACCATACATTTTTTGGCATTTAGCTTTAAACCATGGCGCTGGCACCAGTTATCTGTCTCTGTGAGACCTTTTTGAAGGATGTTTGTGTCAGCTGGAGAGTTGATTATGGCGCCCAGTTTGCAGTCGTCTGCGAACTTGGTGAGCCATAGTCCTCCCACGTTTGCCTGTACCTCGGAAAAGTATATACCGAACAAGAGTGGTCCCAGGACAGAACCCTGTGGGACGCCACTTGTGACCGGTTTCGAGTCTGACATGGCTCCAGCAACTCTCACTCTGTGGGTTCTGTCTTTGAGCCAGTTTGCGACCCATCTGGTGACATAGGGGTTTATATTTAAGCTGGATAGCTCATCTATGATGCCCGAGTGGGGTATTGTGTCAAATGCCTTTGCAAGGTCCAGATAGGCTGTGTGGACTACCTTCCCTTCATCTATGGCTTTGGTGACTCTTTCGAAGAAGTCAACCAGGTTCAAAAGGCAGGATCTGCCCTTGACAAAGCCGAACTGGGTAGGATCTAGTGTCTGTAGGTCCCCAATGTCTTTGTTTATGAGCTCCATGATTCTCCTCTCCATAGCCTTGCAGACTAAGCTAGTCAGGCTTATGGGGCGATAGTTTCCAGGGTCCGTAGAGGCTCCACCTTTGTGGAGTGGGACCACTGTTGCTGTACGCCATTCTGTGGGCACATATCCTGTAGTGAGGCTGAGATTGTATAGCTGTTTTATTTGAGGGATTAGTTCCTCTTGGAGTTCATGTAGGACGCAACCTGGGACGCCATCTGGTCCCATGGAAGCGGTGTTTTTTGCTTTGGAGAGGGTAGCCTTCACCTGAGCATCTGAGATGTTTGGGAGGCAGCCCTCTGCCGGGATAGATACTTGCTCTTTTGGGGGGGGCGGGGCTGGAGAAGTTTGCACTGAACCTGTCTGCCAGGATATTGGCGATGTCTGTGGGTTCAGTGTATTTTTTGTCATTTAGAATCAACTCAGAACAAGTCTGGGAGTTGCATCCCAGGTTCCTAACATAACTGAAAAAAGCCTTATGATTGTCTTTGGTGTCCTGTGGAATTTTTCTCTCGAAGCTGGCCTTGGAGGATTTTATGAGGGATCGTAATTTTTTGCTAGTACTGATCAGAGATGCCTTCCCTATTAGGGATTTTGCTCTATCATGTAGTAGCTTCCTCCTTCTGCTGTACAGTTTATTTATGGCAGGGGTCCACCAGACTGGACGCCTGCCTTTGGATGATTGGGTCTTGGTTTTGTTTGGGATAGCATGATCCATGCATTCCTGGAGATGTCCGTAGAATGCGTTTATATAGGATTCTGCAGTTTGGGCCGTAGTTTCCACTGGCCCTGGGGCCTTGAAGGATTCCACTTTTGAGAAGTGTGAAGTTCGCTTTGAGAAGTTTTTCACTGTGGTTTTCTGGGCTGGGGTCGGGATGTGGACATCCAGTGAAATTAATTTATGGTCTGATCTTACCAATGAGGGATATACTTCTGGTGTGGAGCATAGAGTCCCCATGTTGGTAATGATCAGGTCTAGTATGTTGTCCCCTCTTGTGGGAG
The DNA here is from genome assembly GCF_019279795.1 of Protopterus annectens. Classification (NCBI taxonomy): domain Eukaryota; kingdom Metazoa; phylum Chordata; order Ceratodontiformes; family Protopteridae; genus Protopterus; species Protopterus annectens. The sequence continues at coordinate 1,577,156,370 of NC_056744.1, read as the reverse complement.
TGGTGACTAGTTGTTCCATAGCATTTGAGTTTATAATTTCCAGGAACCTTTGAGCTAAGGTGCTGGGGCTTGAGTAGTGCTCCCAGTCAATGTTTGGGTAGTTGAAGTCGCCCAATATAATGGTGTTCGGAGAGATCTTCATGTTCTCCAATGTTTTCAGGAAAGACGAGTGGGATTCCTGACTTTGAGAGGGTGGTCTGTAGGATGCTATAAACTGAAAAGCAGTCTTGCCCACTGTTAGTTGCACATGGATGGTCTCCGATACGTGCAATGCCACTAACCTGGAGGTGTGGATATCCTTGATAAATATGGAAACTCCCTCCTTTTGTGGTTCGGGTCCGGGTTTTGGGCCGAAAAGCATGATATGAGGTATAGCCTGGTAGTGCTGGGGTGCTCTCTGGAGCCTTGAACCAGGTTTCTGTCACTGCACAGATATCGATGTTCTCCATACTGAGGAGAGCTTCGAGTACGTGCATCTTGAGGTTAAGACTTCTGGCGTTTAGCAGCATTACCCTTAATTTCTTGTTCCTTGTGCTGTCTATGGGGGTGGGTTTGACTTTTGAGCCTTGCCTAAAAAAGGCACTATGGGGGTGGCAAGAGCCTTTGCCAATATCTGAAAGCCCAGTGGTGACAGGTGCAAGCCATCCCTAGCGAAGCAACGTGGCTTGTCGAGCGTGTCATCCCAGGCTGACAGACACTGGATCCCCTTTGAATGACACCAACATTTTTGCCAATTGTTAAAATCTATCATTTTGTCTTTGTACTGTGGCATCATTCTAGGTGAGGGTAAGATGCTGCTCAAGGTCAGGGTCATACCAGCCTGGGCTACATGATCAGAGAGCTCCTCTGTCTCTCTTCATGTAGTCCAGGGAGGTACGTCTCAGGTCATTCACACCAGCATGTACAATGACTGAGTCATATTTGTATTTGCTTTGGAGTGACCTGAGTGCTTGTGTTATGTGGCGGATCCTAGCACCTGACAGGCAGCTCACCGTGACCTTCTCTTTATTCAGCCTGGTGAGTGGGACGTCAGTGTGTCTGACAATAGAGTCACCTATAACAAGAGTATCAGGTGTGTTATTCAGCCTTAAGGGCTGTGGCTGCTTGGCACACTGACTTTGTGGGTTATGTGTTGTGTGTGTTTTGTTTTGAGGTAGCGTTTGCTTGGATGTCTGCTTTGGAGGTCTCTGTTGCTTAGGTAGATTTTTATTTAGAGCCTCCGAGTATGTTTTTGTGTATTTATGTGTTTGGTTCGCTGATGTGGTGGGACTATGTGATACTGGAATTGTGTTGTGTGAGGTTACCTTCTCCTCCTGACTGGTTACACCAGTTTTGAGATGAGAGAGCCCAGCCTCCAGTTTGGCTAAATAGTTGCATCTCTCACATATATTTGAACCTGTTTGGAGGAGGAGAGGGTTGTCCGTGTACATGAGACGGTTGTAACATTGCCTCAAAATTCCCAGATTCACCAGCTGGACTGGAGAGGAAACCATTGACTGACCTTTGGACATGCTGGAGTAATATAGGGAAACTGTATTTAAGACGGACCAATGGAGGACAGGGTAATCGTAGAGAGTATAAGAGCAAGTAGTGCTTATGGTTTAATAGTGCTAACTTGTAGGATTACTTAATTGGACCAGTGAAGGGCCTTAGAATGAGAATATGGTGTTTAAATTGAGAGATAGAGCAGTTCTAAGGGAAAAAGTGAAGAGCAGACTTTGTGGAGCCAGGAATAGTTTAAACCCAATTAGGCGGCGCTGCCCGCTGTTGCGCTATGCACAAAGACGCGCAAAAGAGGGTTTTAAGAGAGGAAGATGAAGGAGTTTTGGAATTGACCCAAAATGGCCAATAAAACTACAGTTTCAAGTCAGTAACCATTCCCACCGGGGCAGGCAGGCTGCTCAATGTTTTTCACTGCCACTGATCAACAGAGAGACTTCCCTTTAGCCCAAGCAAAAAATGGCGTCACAGAAACTTACAAACAGTTCAAGAACAGCAAGCCTGTAACTGAACTTTTTTAAATCTCAGAAAAGTGGGGAAAAAAGCAAGATTTTTTTTTTTTTTTGTTTGTTTTTTTAGAGATAGCTGAGGTTCACAAGTATCAACAAGTTATAACAGTGCAGTAAATGACCCCACACAAGAGTGCTAGGCCAAAGACAGATAAAATGCAAGTTTTGAGAAAAAAACGATTTTAAAAATAAGTGCAAACAGGAAATTCAGTAAACAGCTCTAGGTTGTGCTCTAAATACAGTTACTAATGCAGAAATCAAGTAGGAGCCATGAAACCTAGATTCCTGAAATATTTCCTGGCTGAGGTCCGAGACTTTGGTTGGGAAAATCAGGAACTGTTTCTGTACAGATCTATTTTAAGTAAGAAAAGTCCTCATGAGGGCCTGTCTTGTGTGAAGGATTAACTGTATTTACTGAGAGTAGGCAGGGAAATGTCTGGCTTCCTGATGTCCACATATGTAATAAATGTTATAATTGGCAAACGTTGGTACCCTTCTTTAATGCAAACAGTTAACGCGAGTAACAGGATAAAGGTTGTAAAACTGACTGTTCCATTGAAACATGAACAGTTTGCAGCCTTGTACAAATCGTCCCATGGGTGACACTTGCATTTGTTTTGTTCATTTGTTGGGAAGCCTTGCAGCAACCCATTTTGTCTTTAATGCCAATTTCAGCAAGTTTTTTTTCTTCTCTAATCTCGCTTCCAGAGGAGAGGTCCAAGGTTGCTGTCGTCCCAAATTTGCCTCCATCACTCCTTTTTATTTCTCCACATGTTTCATAGTTTGTACAGAAACCCTTGATGCACAAGAGCACAGTCAGTGTTATAGCCCCATTTTGGCCTCCTCAAGTCTGATATCCTCTGTTGTAGGCTCTTATTTTGGAGGAACTCCTACATCTGAGGCCATTTTGGAATGTTTCTCCTCTGTCTAACTATATGGTTATTACTTTTCCATTGACGGCCAGGGATGCAGTCATACCTCTCAAATGTCCAGATTTTTGCTTCATATTTCTGGTCTGTTCCTCATAAAATTTGTGATTTTTCTGGATTTTTGTGGTGAGTGAGGATTGATTTCATTAGCTAATGACCAGCATTTGACTTCATATCCTTCAGAAAATGCTTGCAGTAGCCCTCAGTTGGCCTGATTAATAAAGTCTTGGGTCCTGTGTCGGTTGCTGTCTCTCCTTCCGTGACGTCAGGTCGTCAGGGGTATAAAACATGCAGCCAACATGATTACATCAGTCTTTCTTGCAGTGCGGTGCCCGAAGCAGAAGTAGTTTGCAAGTGCCGGTCGGCCGACTCTTGAAATTTTCGAGTTTCAGAACTGAAGTCTTCAACTAAAAGCTAAGTACCCCGTTGGGGAAACTTTTTCTTGCTCTAAACCGATGTCAGTAAAAGTAAATAATTGCATCACTTGTGGAAAGCAAATACCTCATAAAGATTTTCATTCGTACTGTATTCCTTGCCTAGGTCCTGACCATGACTCGCTATCGGTTTTGTGCCTTATTTAAATCACAAACTATCCGTCATTGGTATATTTTTGCTTCTAAATATTTTGGTGCTCGGTTCAATTATCCTGATATGTCTTCGGTAAGCCATCCGACAACCTATATTCCGAAAAAACGCAAAGATAAAGACAGAGACAGGCCGCCTTGGTCCAAAGCTGCTGCTGGTGCTTCTCCTAAGCCAGTCGCCAGTACTCAGGTGCTTTTGCAGGCCTTTACTGAGACCCATTCGGAGTCTGGTATGCCGCAAGATGCTTAGGGTGTATGCAGGCCTACTGATTTGCGTATTAAACTGATGCCATCTTCTTCTTCAAGGCCTAAATCTCTAACCATGCCTAGAAAACTGACGCCCAGACCGCATGGTCAGGCCTCTATGCCTAAAAAACAAATTATAAGAATGGCTGAAGACCTTATTATTTTAATCGGGGGAAGCCAGCCTTCCCCCCTCTGAGACCTAGGACTGAGTTTGCTTATGATACTTCTGACCAGGATTCTGAATTTTCTGCTTCCTCTGATGACCAGAATTTATCCTCATCTACCTATGAGCATTCTGATGCTGAGGACTCTATTCCCTCTGCTTCACCCCCCCAGAGGATTTATCTTTTGGTGAAACCTTGCATACTGTCAGGGAGCATTTTCGTTGGGAATGTCAGGATTTCTCTGATTCTAAAAAGAGGCTTGGGGATTTCTTACTACTGCCCCAGCACAGACCTTTAGCCATACCTCCTGTACTAGACATTGTTGATGATGCCTTTTCTGAATTTAGCTTACCCCTGACTCTTTACCTCCTGCTCCCAGAAAACCTGATAGATATTACAGGGTCCCTGACTCTCTCAAGTTCCTTTTTAAAAATCCTACTGTGGCTCCTGAGACCATTTCACAGGGACCCAAGGGCATTAAAGCTACTACTGCCAAAGATCCTACTCCCTCTGATAGAGACTCCAGGTTGCTGGATAGATGGGGTAAGAAGGTATACACTTCTGCAACTTTGGCCATTAGGGTCTTAAACTGCCAGTTTCATATGTTAAAGTATCAGCAGCATATTATTGGATTGCCTAAACAGAAAATGATGTTGATTCCTGATTGTGCTGAAAAAAAGGATTTACTGCATTCAGCTGAACAAGTTGGAAAACCTACTTTGCAATGTGGATTTGATTCACTAGAGGCATCTTGCAGGGTTGCTGTAACTGGGTCTGAACTTAAAAGGCATGCTTGGCTTAAGGAGCAATCCTTGCCAGATTATGTTAAAGCAAAATTACTGGATGCTCCTTTAAACCAGGGCCGCCTGTTTGGCAACAAGGCAGAAGTTGTTCTTAAAAAGGAGGAAAAAAGCTAAATCTATGCAAACTGTTAAAGGTATTTTTTACAAGTACAACCCCCAAGGTTTAGTAGGCATTGGCCTTCCAAGAATTGGTCCTTTCCTGCCTCTTCCAGACCTTCTCAGTCCAAACCCAGATCCAGCAGAGCTCCCAGGCTTCAGTCCCAGGGTACACACAGGACTAAGCAGTGGGTGGCCTCCACTTCTAAATCAGGGAGTAATAAAACTTCCCCTATGGTAAACTGTCTCAATGACTTATTTTTAAAACTTCCAAGCACTTCTCAACTGATTGCCCCTTTGGGGGGAAAGATTGCTCTTCATGCAAAGAACAGGGAACTCCACTCCCAGGACAAATGGGTTTGAAATGGTGTCCCAGGGATACAGATTTCACTTCCACACGTTACCAACACCAAGCAGATGGCCAGATCTACCCCCAAATCAGTGGGCAGAGGCCCAAAAGCAAATACTTTCTCTCTTAAGCATGGGGGCTATTCAGATGGTACCAGAAGAGGAAAAGGGACAAAGTTTCTACTCGAGACACTTCCTGGTACCCAGAAAAGACTGTTCATGGCGTCCTATCCTGGACCTGTCCACTCTAAGCACTTTTTTGGTGATTCCAAAATTCAAGATGCTGACTCTTCACCAGTTGCTCCCTATGCTAGGCAAAAATGCCTGGTTGGCAACACTGGATTTAAAGGAAGCCTACCTGCATATCCCAATAAGGGAATCTTGCAGAAGATACCTATGCTTCAAAGCAGGCTACATGCATTATCAATTCTCTGCACTGCCCTTTAGCTTCTCTACTGCATCCATGGTATTCACAAAGTGCCTAACTCCAGTCATTGCATTTTGCAGGCAAAGAAATATTCAAATATACCCATACCTGGACGATTGTCTAATTTAGGCAGAAAGCCAGGACATACTTTTGAATCATCTGGCCTTTGTGCAAAGGGTGCTAACTTGTCTGGGGTACACCGTAAATGAAAAGAAATCACAGCTGGTACCCTGTCATCAAATTATATTCCTGGGAGCAAGCTAGAATACAACTTCCCAGATGCTTTCCTCACGCCAGAGAAACAAATTAATTTGACAAACTACTTCAAACAAGTGGCCACAAAAACCCTGCTATCTGCAAGGCAAATACTACAAGCCTTGGGGTTCATGGCCTCCTGCATTCTTCTAATTCCATATGCAAGACTGTATATGAGGAAACTACGGTGGTATTTAAAAAGCCTATGGTGTCAACATTCTCAGGATCTTGAAGCAGTGATTCCTATCATACCTTGCCTACGCCTAGAGTTTCTTTGGTGGGCAGAGGCCTGCCACCAAAACAAGGGACTACCATTCACACTACCCCTTGCCACCCAAACCCTAACAGACGCATCAGACTATGCATGGGGGGCTAACCTGGCAGGGAAGTGCATTCAGGGCAAATGGAGCCCAAGTCAAATGCACCTGCATATCAATCAAAAAGAAATGTTAGCTGTACAGAATGCTCTGACAGCCTTCAAGGACCACATTCTTCCAGGACAATTAATGGTAAAGACGGGCAACACCACTGTTATGTGGTACATAAGCAGGAGGGTACACATTCTTACCCCTTCTGCAGACTAGCCATGGCATTGTGGAACACAGCCCTGAACTACCAAGTACATCTACAAGCTCAATTCCTGCCAGGAAAACTAAATACACTGGTAGACGACCTAGGCAGAAACCTCATGGACCCACACGAGTGGAAACTGGAACCAAGGATTTTCAACATGTTGACAAGCAAATGGGGAGCCCAGATATAGACCTGTTTGCCTCCCCCCAGAACTATCAATTGGACAAATTTTGCACAAAGACTCCCCACAAACAAGCTTGGAAAGTGGATGCTCTGTCTTTCAGCTGGAAAAACCTATCAGTTTATGCCTTTCCGCCTCTTCTCTGCAGAGTACTACTAAAGATCAAACGAGACAAACCAAGGGCGAATTTGATTCCACCAGACTGGCCACGCCAACAATGCTACCCCCCTCTTGCACAGTGTGTCACTTTTGGCCCCATGGCACCTGCCTCAGACTTCTACCCTATTGTCTCAGCAGGAGAACGAGATTCTGCACCCTCAGCTTCAAACACTGAACTTGGCAGCCTGGCTAATTACCTAATCTCTCCTTTACCATCCCTCAGTAAACCAGTGATGGATATCATTTTAGAGGCAAGGAGGCCTAGTACTAGAAAATCTTATGCTGAAAATGGAAAAGATTCTGTGCCTGGAACCAGTCTCTCAAGGGTTGAGCACAGCAGTGCCCAGTTTACCTCCGATTTTACAATACTTAACTGAGATGCTTCACAAGAGCCTGTTTTTCTCCTCCATCAAGATTTACGCCTCAGCCATTTCAGCTCATTATAACACAGAACCTCCCCTCTTCTCTCATCCACTGCTCAAGCAGTTCCTCAGAGGGGCTAAAAATCTATGACCACCCAGGAGACCTCCAACTCCAGCCTGGGACCTTAACTTTGTATTGGAGAAACTCACGCTTTCTCCTTTCGAGCCAGCTGCTACTGCAGACTTAAAATTCCTTTCTTGGAAAACCGCTTTCCTTTTAGCAATCACTTCAGCAAGAAAGGTATCTGAATTACAGGCCCTCATGGCAATGGAGCCTTTCATCATCTTTCATGCGGACAGGGTGCCCCTCAGGACCAATCCCTCCTTCATGCCCAAGGTGGTATCCAGTGTGGCCCTTAAATCAGTCCATTCATTTGCCAACCTTCTTTCCTAATCCACAGAACAAATGTGAACCGATACTACACTTCTTAGATGTGCACAGACAACTTAGATTCTACTTGGACAGGACTAAACCTCAAAGGAAATCTGACCAACTGCTGGTGGCATTTGCTACAGGGGCAGGGGGCAAGGCTATTTCAAAGCAAACCATTTCCAAATGGATAGGCCATTGCTTTCATTTCTGCTACAAGCGCCATGGAAAACCTGTCCCCCAGTGGATCAGACCCCACTCAACCAAGGCTGCATCTACCTCTACAGCCTTTCTCAGAGGTGTCCCTACCAGGGACATCCTAGAAGCTGCTACCTGGAGTTCTGTACATACTTTCACCAAGCATTGCCATCTGCCATTTTTCTCTAAATCCAGAGCTGGCTTTGCCACTGTAGTCTTGCAGGGCCTTATAGCTGGTCCTAATGCTATCTAAATTCCTCCTCCCATCCTTAGCTTTGGGAATCTACCCAAATGTGATGACTGCAACAGTGAAACACGAAGAACATAGTACAGTTGTGTACACTTACCATAAATGTATATGTTAGTATATTCACTGTTGCAGTCCTGTTTTACCCTCCCTCCAGCCCCCTTTCTTCTTTTGGCTATACCTCTACTCTTTTTTTACTATTCTCAAAAATTTTTTGGTGTGTTTGCTTTTTTGTTGGAGGTATAACCTTGTATATTTATAGATTTAATTGCTTCCCATTAGGGGGCACCTGACATCTGGGGCAAGAAAAACTGATGTAATGGTGTCTGCTGCATGTTTTATTCCCCTGATGACCTGACGTCATGGAAGGAGGGACAGCAACCGATGTAGGACGCAAGACTTTGTTAATCAGTCCGACTGAGGGCTACTGCAAGAGATAACCCCAAATGTGATGACTGCAATAGTGAATTACACTCTCTAACATCTACATTTATGGTAAATGTACACAACTGTACTTCCTAGCAATTATACAAGTTTATAAGAGCAATATTTATAAATAAATTTCCCTATTTTTGCGACTGTCCCACTATTATTTTTGGCTTTGTCCAGATGTTTTCTGTTAAGAGGTTGAGAGCTATGGATGCAGTGTACACATTCAGGGTCATTCAATTCATTATGCTCTGTTCAGAGAACCCAGGACCAGAAATAAATATGTGAATTAATATGTGAATTTAGCTTGCTGTTTGACAATATCTGTGTCCATTATCTTATCGTTTCCACATTTTTTGATGCAGATTTAAAGTGTATTGCTCGCTTTCTGCAACATCTTTGATTTAGTGTTAATTTCATTTCCAGTTGTATTCATATTAAAACTACAGGTGGATTTGGGAGAAAATAGTTGTACTGTTTTTTGTTTTTATAGGTTCATAGGTAGTTCATAGGTAGGTACTAGGCTATCGGCCCAAGGGCCTAAGTAAGCCTAGCCAACAAGGTTCGCTGGCTTATGCCACCCAAGAAAGTTATTTTCCTGTGCCCCTGTCGAGCAGAGCCACAGAAGAGATCCCAGGGGTGTATTTCCCATCCACTCATCAAGACTTTTCTTAGAGTGCTAATGATGAACTTTGTTTGACATAGACGGGTAGCTTGTTCCAGAATATGGGAAGTCTGTGGGACAGAAATCTATCCCTCCAGCATGTTCTGTTTATTGTGGTGACAAGGTTTAGGTCCCTAGAGGTTGTAGCTCAGAGGGATTGGGATTTCTTTAGGTGTAGCATGTCCAACAGCTCTGGGTTTGACATAGCTTTATATGTTAGGCAGAGATCACCTCGGAGTAGGCGATATGCTATGGAGTAAAGCTGGAGTTTTTGAGACGGTCAGTGTAGGGCATCTGTTTGAGGCTTGCAATCCTCTTTTTGTGAGGTACTTCTGTGGCCTGCTGCAGATGTCTTGAGGTACATTCGAAAAAGGATGCTGTACTGAGTCTGAGTGTCACGTAGAGGGGAACAATGACATCTTTTTTTTTTTTCTGGATGAGAACCCTTGTGTGATGAGGTGTGCCACGTAGAGGATTTATTGACTATTGTGGCAATGTGATTATCAAAGGAGAAATTGCTGTCCACCTGGGTCCCAAGGTCTCACACATTTGGCATTAAGTAGACTGCCGCCTACGTGGTAGTTCATGGGTACAGAGTTTTTACCAAAGGGAATGACAGTGCACTTTTTGGCATTGAGCTTGAGGCCGTGGCTGTGACACCATAAAAATACTGTCTTCTCGGTTTCTGTATAATTGTGTGTACAAAATAATATTATGATGGGTATCTGTCAATGATTTTACGTATACTTACAGAGAGTTCTGGCAAGCAGAGCAACTTCTTTTGGAAATCCGTGGTTTTAGGAAAGCATGGCCACATTTAATTTTTATTGTAAGTTGTTCCATGTAAAGACCTGTTCAACAATTTCTTTCTATAAATAAATTCCTGTGGCTATTTAGGATTGAAGACTTCTAACCTAGGACTAACGTAGACATTTAATTTGGGTAGCAAGACATTGTTAGTTCAGTCTTTTATGATGATACGGCAGGGGTTTTAATCTTCAAAAAAAATTTATGGTGGGCAATCCTTATACCAAAAAAAAAAAAAAAAAAAAGTTTTTGCATTGGAAAAAAATTTGTAGTTCAGCATTGTATGTGGTGAGAAAGATCTTTTGCCTCCACTCTGAACAGACAACTACCTCTATTCTGTTTCAGTTTCCCAAGTCCTCTTGCTTGGGGAGTTGACGTTCTGTCTTTTCCTTGGAAGGGAATGTTTCTGGACATCTTTCCTCTCCTTCCATTTTTACCACAAGTCTTGCACAAGATTATTCAGGACTCTCCCAAAATCTTATCGACTCCCTTTTTGACCCATACAGCATTGGTTACCCATTTTTCTCACTTGGCCAAGGGCAGTCACCACAAGTTACCTCACTGGGTGGACCTTCTCACACAAGATATGGGTACGTTCTCTATCATCACTTGTCCACTCTTCAGCTGACGCTGTGGGTGATAGGGTTTTGATCCCTTTTAGGCATCTCTTTTCTGAGGGCATGATTCTGGTCTTGCAGGAGGCCAGGAAACCCACTACCAAGAAATCATTTGTCCCAATGGAAAATATTTTTTGTCTGATTCCTTTCTTGAAACCAGGATTCCTTATCTGTGCAAGTTCCTATAGTTCTGTCTTATTTGTGTGATCTACTCCATGCTGGGTTAGTATATATTTCAGTTAAAACTTGCCTGTCAGCAGTTTATGCTCATCTGCCCTTGGCTTCTCTTCTGGTGTCTAGATTTGAGGTTAAGTAACTTCTTAAAGGTGCCCTTCATATCAGGCCTCCCTGGAATCCAGTTCCACCTTCCTGAGACCTCATTTCTGTTCTTGAAAAGTTAACTCAGACTCCTTTTGAGCCTGCTGCTTTAGCTTGTTTACATTGTACTTGGAAGACTGCTTTTCTTTTAGCCCTTAGTTCAGCTAAGAGTGTCTGAGCTTCAGGCTCTCATGGCTGTTGTCCCTTTTTAGGTTTTCACAGAGGCATTTCGTTTTCCTTCTCTACAGTCTGCCAGTGAGAAGGTTCTTCACACCTTGGATTTGCATAGACAACTCGGATATGTGTATAAAAATAAGAATATTTGCAAATCTGAGAAGCTTTTAGTTTCCTTTCATCCAAGGTCTTTGGTTTTGACCTTTTCTAAGCAAACCATCATATCCTGGATTTCTAGGGCCATTTCTTTTTGTTCTTTTCACAGGAAATGTATTTCCTGCTCTGTAAAGGTGCATTCTGCTAACGCTTTTGCCGCCTCTGGTGCTTTTTTCAAGGGACTGGATACTAATTCCATCCCTGAGGTTACTACTTTTTACTAAGCACTACAAGTTAAATGTTGTTTCCAGGGCTATTCTTCATGGGTTTCTGGAGGGTTATTCAGTGCAGTCTTCCTCCCAGGTTTCTTCTTGAGGTTTTGTATTCTGTCCCTTCTGTTAGGAATACTGCAACATGCTGTGGAAGGAGGTGGTACAGTTATATAAAATCTTACCATAACATTAGATGTCCTTATATTCACTGTTGCAGTATTCTCTCCTTCCTTCCTGCCCCCTATACTCTTGCCTGATGTTCTTCGTGTTTCATTGTTGCAGTCATCACACTTGGGTTATTCTTGTGTACGTATTCTTTCTTGTCCCTAAGGATATTCTGTTCCCCCTGGGGCTTTTTCCGTTCTGAGTGTGTGTGTCTGTACATCACCTTTATGCCCTACGCCTTGTGTGGGGAGCATACGTGTGACGTTCAGCTCCTTTAAGTATTGAAGGCTTCAGTATACTGGTTGGACCTTTAGCTATCATTGGCAGGAGATCTCTTCTGTTAGGTATACTGCAACAGTGAAGACAAGGAGATCTACTGTTATAAGATTTTACATGACTTTATCTTTTTTTTCTCTCAAGCTGAGTAGAGCCTGTGGCACCGAGTCCTGAATGTTGAGTAACTTTCAATGTGAGGAGTTCTATCTCGCCGTTCATTCTTACTGGTGGGTTCGGAGACGATCCTCTGCTTTGACTCTGCCAACTGCAAAAGCTTGAGGTCTTCAACCAGCTCGAGGCCAACTCCCTATCCCATGATGCATCTTTGTGCTTCCCTCAGATCTCGTTTGCCACTGCAACAGATCGTGCGTCTTACTAGCTCAAGCAGTGAAATTTTTAAGTATTTTCTTTATGCATATATTATCCTTTTTTGCTGTAGTTAGTATTTTTCTATTTTATAGTTGAGTGTTATTGTGATTTAGGTAGTGGTCGCACTACTTAATAGCTAGACTTTTTGAAGTTTCTTAGTGTAGTTAAATAACTCCCTTAATTCTTCCCTTTGGTGCCTGGTGTTATTAGGATTAACCTCTTTGTACTGAAGCCTGTTTTTTTTCCAGGGGCATTTGTGTGTGTGTGTGTGTGTGTGTGTGTGTGTGTGTGTGTGTGTGGTGTAGTTTGTAAAACCTAGAATAGTTATTCTTGAATTTTTACAGCTTTACTAGTGTGTTTTTCCTGTAGAAGTTAGGGCCCAGTTTTATTAGGGCCGTTTTATTATACTGTGTGTTTTGCTTCTTTGTGGACTGTCGTTGGCAGACAAAACAACGTAACCCTGATTCACTTTAAGTAGTTAGTGTGTATATATAGTGTTTTTTTCTATGAGCCCTGTGGTTTCTTTATAAGGGTGTTGCCGTATACTTCAGACTTGGCTAGATAATTGATGCGTCCTGTTAACTAATTTCTGTCATGTCTCAACAAGAGTAGGCGAAGTCAGGATTTAAAAAAATGTCCTAAATGTGGACAAAAAAATGTCGATAACCTATGGTCACACAGAATGTGCCTATTGCTTAGGTGAACCTACGAGAGAACTGTGCCATCTGTCATTCATTCAGCTCTCGTGTTCTTCATGAACATAAGAGTAAACTGATAGCTAGGGGACTATTAAAGTCTTCCTTCCAGGAATCTTTGGATAAGGACAGAGCACTGGACAAGACATCAAAATCTTCCAAGACTTTGTCTTCTAAGTCAGAGCCAAAAAAAGGTTTATCGACCTCAAAACCAGGTAAAACGTCTATCTCGGCTCCATTGCTTTCAAAATCATAGGTTGTTACTGTTTGTCGGAGCCGGTCCCACCTACTCTAAAGTCTTCAGTTCTTCAGTTAGTGGCCTGTTCCATAGCTTCTTTCTGGTCCTAAAGACTTTCAGATAAGGATGTGGATCGTGTGGTGCAGAGGCTTCTACAGACACCGGCACTACCAAAAATTTTGTCTGAACCGACTAGGACCCAGCCTGTTACTTTTGTTCCTCCTCCGATTTTACTCGAGGTTTTGGAGCTGGAGTGTTCGGAGCTGATTGTGGAACCGCCGGAGCTGACACCCCTTCCAGGTCTGTCTGTTCCTACTGCTCTGTCTTCTTCGGTACCGACATTGGAGTCTAGGGGCCGACACTCACTGGTTGGGTCCGAAGAGGATAGTCGCACCGATCTTTTGGTTCCAACTTCCTCTCCGGGCCTCGGCGCGGGTGAGTTCGGCACCTGTCTCAGGATCGGAGTGCACCACTTTGGTGCCGAGGAAATCGCCTGTCTTGTCGGATCCAGGGGTTTCTTCAAATTGGAGACAGGGGCCTTTGATGCCATGAGGAAAGTGTCCCCTCAGGCACCCACATTATTGGTACCAGCAACCTTCTCTACTAAAGTGCCTGTTTCTGCCTCTGCTTCACTGGTCCCTCAAAAGCGTAGAGGCCCAGAGCCTCAGGTTGCCCCATTGGGTGAGTCCTGCTCTTCCGAGACCTCCCCAGAAGCTCCTACTGAGGAGGTTCCCAGGAAGAGGCTTTGCAAGAGGAAGCATCTGGACTCCCCACAGGAATCCATCATATTGGATACTGACTTAGATGAGTCAGAAGGGTCTCCACGGTCCCCCTCTGAAGATATCACATTTGGGGATATCTGAGAAATTCTTAAACAGAGGGGTGGCTGGAAGCACATTAACCCTACTGATGATGAGTCAGTCCTTCTGACGGCTTTTGGGTCTCGGCCCTCCACCACTTGTGTGTCTTCACCCTTTGAGCTGATTGAGCTAATTTTTCGAGGGGCATGGGAGTCCCCAGATACCATGAAGCCCGTCCCTAGGAGGCCTAAAATATTATTTATAACTACTCCCCAGGACAAGACCTTCCTGACCAAAGGAGTGCCCGTTGATGCTATGGTGGTGGCGGTAGCCCCCAAGAAGGAACTGTCAAACTTCTACGTCTGTCCATCCTCCTAAATAAGGATTCTAGGGTCATGGACAGATATGGTAAGCGCATGTTTAGTTCAGCGACTTTTGCTCTTGGATCACTGAACTATCTAACACACTTTACAAGGTTGCAAAGGGCTCTCCTGGAAGAACTAAGAGATGCTCTACAGGGTTCAGTAGCTGCAGGGGTCTCGGATAAAGTAACTTCTCAGCTTACTACCCTTAAATCCCTTGTAAACTCTTCCATACATCTGGTCTCGTAAGCAGCTGATGGAATGAGTAGGGCAGCGGGTACAGGAATTGCTCTTAGGAGACATTCCTGGATGTGCTAATGTTCCTTTGCGGAGCCCTTTAAGTCATTCTTTATTAACATCGCTTTTTGGACCCAGAGTGAAGGAAACGCTTACCAGGTGCAGGACGGAAAGACTGTCTGCCGTCGGAGTTTTTTTCCACCCCCCCACCAGACCTTACCCCAAAGGTCAGTAGAGAGGGAAGATGTGGTTCCGTAAAACTTAAGGAGCTTTCCAAGACACTCGTGGTGAACCCCCCCCCCGTTGAAGCAGAGGATTGGGGTAACAATGGAAGATTCTGTCCATATGGCAGAGGGGGTCCGCAGAATTAGGGAGACAGAGACCAGTTTTTTGGGAAGCCCTATCGGTGCTCCTGAGAGGAGGCCTGCCTGCCCATCTCTTGAGGCAGTCGAGGGATGCTTCTCTTTGTACCCAGACGCCTGGCTAAAAATAACGAGAGAGCTGGGTATAAAGCATCAGTTCCCTTTGCCACCCCCCCCCCCAATTGGAAAATCCCAGACGTTCCACCCAGTCACAGCAAACAAGCAGCCACAGAGATTCAAAGGTTGCTGGAAAAGTCATCCAACCAGTCCAGCAGACCAAAGAGGATCCGGAACCTACTCTAGGTTTTTTTTTTTTTAATTCCAAAGAAAACTGGACTGGAGGCCCATTTTGGATCTCGGCAGATTAAACAAGTCGGTAAGAAAGACAAAATTCTGATGGTCACGCTACAGTTAGTACTTCCCTTTTTATGGAAAGACAATTGGATGTGCTCCATAGATCTCAAGGATACGTACTACCACATAAAAATGGACAGGCCATCCAGAGATAATCTGCGCTTCCGGCTGGGAGCCAGTCATTATCAGTTTTGCGCTCTGCCCTTTGGTCTCACTACAGCTCCCAGAGTGTTCACCAAATGCATGGCAGTAGTCACGGCTTAACTGAGATGTTTGGGATTCCAGGTGTTTCCATACCTAGACGACTGGCTCCTCACTGGCACCACCAGGCATCAACTCATACAAGCAAGGGACACAACTCTGAACCTCTGCAGTAGTTGGGGATTACTATAAATTCAGAAAAATCTGCCTTGTCGCCATCGCAGCATACCGTTTTTATAGGAGCAAGTTAAATACCATTACCGTGACCTTAATCCTTCCACCAGAAAGTTTGTGTCCTACGAAAACAGGTCCTGGGCCTGCTCCAGAGAGAAAAATCCCCGGTTTCAGTGGTACTCAAATTATTGGAGACAATGATGGCAGCAATCATTGGGATTCCTGTAGGTCGGATGCATGTACGTGTACTGCAGTGACTCCTGTTCACGCAATGATCTTTTCAAGAACTCCCTGTGTGTCACAAAGTCCTGTTAATGAATTCCTGCAAGAAGGACCTTCAGTAGTGGCTGACATCTCACCAAGTAACTCTAGGTCGTCCCTTTGTTCTACCCACTCCCATAGCCATGGTGACCACTGATGCCTCCCTGATAGGGTGGGGGGGATTATCAGGGAAGAACAGCGCAAGGCACGTGGAAGAGATACGAGGCTCATCTGCATATCAATGTCCTGGAGATGAGAGAGGTACTTCTAGCGTTGCAGTCCTTTCAAGAGACTCTACCTCTGGGAACTATTGCAATTCAGACAGGCAATATGTCAGTGGTCTGTACATAAACAAGGAGGAACCAGATGTTATCCCCTGTATCGAGAGGCCCTGAGAGTATGGCAATGGGCAACCTCCACCCAGTGCTTTCTGATAGCAATGCACATCCCGGGGAGATCCAGTGTGTAGCAGACAAACTGAGCAGGGTAATTCTATTGCCTCACGAGTGGTCTCTAGTAGAAGTGGCAGAAAGGATGTTCCGCAGATGGGGCCAGCCTTGCTGCGATCTCTCTGCAACTCCAACAAACATGAAATGCAGCAGCTACTTTGTCCTAATTCCCCCTCTGGGGGATGCCCCAAGGGATGCACTTGTACACAAGTGGCCCCTGGGTCTCCTTTATGCCTTCCCTCCTTTCCCTCTGATACCCAAAGTTTTACAGAAAGCCAAGGCTTTGGGAAGGACCATCATTCTAATAGCCCCTTACTGGCCTCGTCAAATTTGGTTCCTCTTCCTCCAGCCTCATCTATTGGAAGAACCTTGGATTCTGGACCCAGTGCCAGGTCGTCTGACTCATTCATCAGGGGCTCTCCATCCTTCTCTTCAGTCCCTCAAACTGACAGCTTGGCTGCTCCAGGATTCACAATCTCTCAGCTGTGGCTCAGCATATTTTAACATCCTCTCATAAATCGTGTACCAGGAAGTTATATCTTAGTAAATGGAAAAAGGTTTTCTACATGGGCATTTCAGAACAATATTGACCTGTACCTGGCTTCAATTTCATCCATTCTGGAGTTTTTGATTAAACCTTTCAGTGAAGGGGCAGCAGCAGCAACCATTAGAGTTCAATTGGCAGCAATTTCTAACTTTCATCTTGGCGACCAGGGGTCTGATATGTCACATAGACTCTCTAAAGCCTTTCTCAAGGGTATCGTTCATTTGAGACCACCTATCAAAGCTCCAGCTATGCCATGGAATCTTAATTTTGTTCTTTTCCGAATAATCCTACCCCTTTTCGAACCAGCCTCATCTTGTGACGTGAAATATCTATCATGGAAAACCATATTTTTACTAGCTATTACTTCTGCTCAGGTGGTTTCAGAGTTACAGGCCTTGTCCATTAAACCCCCCTTATTTGATTTTCCATAATGACAGAGTCTCACTCAGAACGAATCCTTCATTTTTACCCAAAGTTTGCTCAGAGACAAATCTCAACCAATCTATTGAATTTGCCCGTATCTTTCCCTAAATACACTAATAAGCTGGAACATACACTGCAGAAACTTGATGTTCACAGACAACTTCAATCCTATTTAGACAGGACCAAACATTTCAATAAAACAGATCAGCTCTTTTTGTCTCCTTTTCAAAGTCTAAAAAAGGCACTCCAGTGGCAAAAAACACTTTATCAAAATGGTTATCAGATTGTATAACATTAACTTACAATTCAGTGAATACACCATTACAACAGAAGGTAAAGGCCCACTCTTCTAGAGCTGCATCTACTTCCTCAGCTTTTATGTCTAAATTACCATTGGATACTATTTGTGCAGCAGCTACTTGGTCAAGGCCTCATACCTTCATCACTCATTACAAAGTAGACAAGGCCTCCAGAGACGGGGCTTCCTTTGGTTCCACTGTCTTGAAGAACATTCTCCCGTGAGCCACCTGAGAAAAATGGTGCTTGGGACGCTACCCATCAGTAAGAATGAATGGCGAGATAGAACAACTTTGCATAAAGAAGTTATGTACTCACCATAACATTCCATGTGAGTTCATCTCGCCTTCATTCTTGCGTCCCACCTGTTTGGGCAATCATTTCCATGTCTCAACTTTCTGATTTGAAAGCCTGCATTTGCACTTTTCTGTCCTGTCACTCGTCTAGTGCAGATACAGATTCTTGGTTTTAGCACTTAAATTTGCTTATTCGTGCTCAGCACTTGTTCAGAACATGTAAGCACTAAATAAGCTACTAATTACTATAGCACTCAACCTTCCTCATTATCTAGTACTTGCTTTTCTCACTTGCTTAGAGAAAAAACATCTCTTTTACTCACTTATCTAGAGGAAAATAGTTTTTATTCGGGCATGTCCAAGGGTCAACTCTGTGTTCTCTTCTGTCTATCTGATGAATCTGGGCATCTTGAAGCAATGTCGAAATTGCCTCATGTACACAGACAACCCTCTTCTCCTACCACCCAACACTACAACCTGTGAGAGATGCACTTATCTAGCCAAACTGTAGGGTAAAGCTCTCTCCAACCAAGACTGAACTTGACAGTCAAGAGGAGAAGGTAAAAATTTGCATCACACCACACTCATCACATAGTCTCACTAAATCTACACCACCAAAATCCAAATACAGTAACACAAAAACATTCGCTGAGACACTCAATAATAATCTGTCTAAGGAACAGAGACCTCCAAAGCAGAAACGCAAGCAACTCCATCCCCCAACACAACCAAAATGACACATAGCCCACAGACTCAGTGTGCCACTCAACCACAGCCAATAAGGCAAAACAACGTACCCAACACACTAGTCATAGGTGAGACTAGTCAGGCACACTGATGTCCCACTTACAAGGCTAAACAAGGAGAAGGTTACGGTCAGCTGCCTGTCTGGTGCCAGGATCCACCACATGCACTCAGGTCACTCCACAACAAGTAAAATGACTCTGTCATTGTCCATGATGGTGTGAATGACCTGAGACATACCTCCCTGGACTACATGAAAAGCGACATGGAAGAGCTCTCCGATCTTGTAGCCCAGGCTGTCATCGCCCAGAATGATAACTCAGTACAAGGACAAAATGATTGACTTCAACAATTGGCTAAGCTTCTGGCGTCATTCTAATGGGACCCAGTATCTGTCTGCTTGGGATGACATGGTCGCTAGACCACGAAGCTTTACCAGAGATGGCCTGCACCTGTCGCCCCTGGGATTCCGGATACTGGCTAAGGCTCTTGTCGCCCCTATAGTGCCTTTTTTAGGCAAGGTTCAAATGACAAATTCACCACTGTAACAGGAACAGGCAAGCAAAAACTGAGGGTAATGCTACTCAATGCTAGAAGTCTAAATTTCAAAATGCACTCACTCGAGGCACTCCTTAAAATGGAGAACATCGATATCTGTGCAGTGACAGAGACCTGGTTCAAGGCTCCAGAGAGCACCCCTGCACTACCAGGCTGTAACTCATACCACACTCTTTTTGGCCATGTAACGTGGACCAAAACACCAAAGGCGGAGGTGTGTCCATATTCATTAAGGATAGCCACACCTCCAGGCTAGTTGCTCAGCATAATGCTTCTGAGGTTATCCAAGTGCAACTAACTCTGGGCAAAATTGCAGTCAAAATTGTAGCTTGCTACAGATCCCCCACCATGCCCCAGGATTCCCACTCCTCTTTTCTTGATGTACTGGAAAATATTAGGGTTCAACCAAACACCCTAATAATGGGCGACTTCAACTACCTCACTATTAACTGGGAAAACTACTAGTGTACCAACTCCTTAGCTCAATGCTTTCTGGAATTCATAAACTCCAATGCCCAGGATCATCTTATCCACACCCCCACTAGGGGCAACAGCATCCTAGACCTAGTCATTACCAATATGAGTGACCGGTGTTCTACACCTGAAGTCAACTCCTCATTAACTCCTCGTTGGTCCGATCTGACCATAAGCCAATCACCCTTGATATCCACATCCCACCCCCCACCTCCCATTAAAGGAAACCACGGTAAAAAATTTCTCCAAAGCCAACTTCATGCTTCTTAAGACAGAAGTGCTGAACTTCATGACACCCATGCAGATGAACAATACAGTTACAACTGCTGAATCCTACACAAATGCACTCTATAAGCACTTACACGAGTGCATGGATCGTGCTATCCCAAACAGAACCAAGACACTATCCTCCAAAAAAGGAAGCCAATCTGGTGGTCCCCTGCCATAAACTGTAGAACAGAAGGAAGAAACTGTTGCAAAAGAGAGTAAAATCCCATGAGTGGAGGAGCTCCCTGGTCAGCCTCAGTAAGAAGCTGAGATCCCTTATAAGATCCTCCAAAGCTAGCTACGAAAACAAAATCGCCACTAATTCTAAGGACAACCACAAAGCATTCTATAGCTATGTCAAGAATCTCGATGGCATCACCCAGATCTGCTCTGTGTTACAGCACAACGGCACGAAAATTGCTGAACCAACTGATATTACCAACATCCTGGCAGATAGGTTCAGTGCTAACTTTACCCCCCCCCCCCACCTGCTAAAGGGCCCATATCTATACTGGATGAATGCAGTGTCCCTGTAATCACAACTATGCAGGTAAAAGCTGCACTCTAAAGCCAAAAACACAGCATCCATGGGACCGGACAACATCCCAGGCTGCATTTTACACGAACTTCAGAACGAACTGGCATCCCACCTAAGCACCATGTTCAATAATAGCCTCACATCAGGCTTTGTGTCCACTGAATGGCACACAGCAACAGTTCTCCCACTCCACAAAGGGGGAGCCACCACTGGTCCCAGGAACTGTCACCCTATTAGCCTGATGAGCCTGATCTGCAAGGCCATGGAACATTTCATCATAGAACAAATAAACAGACATTGATAACCTCCAAACTCGGGATCCCATGCAGTTCGGGTTTGTGAAAGGCAGGTCATGCCTCCTGAACCTGATCGACTTCTTTGAGGCAGTCACCAAAGCCGTAGATGAGGGTAAGGTGGTTCACACAGCCTATCTTGACCTCGCCAAGGCTTTCAACACCATCCCCCATTCTGGAATTTTAGCTAAACTCACTAAACTAGGTATAAATCCCTGCGTCACAAGATGGGTTGCCAACTGGTTCACTGACAGAACCCACACTGTAAAAGTTGCAGACTCCAAATCTGACATCAAACCAGTGACAAGTGGAGTACCACAGGGTTCAGTCCTGAGACCTCTCCTGTTTAGCCTGTACTTCATAGAAGTAGATGCCAACACAGAAGGCCTCTGGCTAACTAAGTTTGCAGATGACTGCAAACTAGGAGCTATAGTCAAGTCCCCAAATGATGTGAACATCCTACAGAAGGACCTTGCTGAGACAGATGCCTGGTGTCAGAGCCATGACCTCAAGCTCCATTCTAAAAAGTGCAGTGTCATCCCCTTTGGAAAAAACTCTGTACCCATGAACTACCACATAGACAGCAATCTACTTAACACCGAATGTATGATAAGAGACCTTGGGACCCAGGTGGACAGTAGTCTCTCCTTTGATAGTCACATCGCCACAGTAGTCAGGAAGTCCTTCTGTGTGGCACACCTCATCATAAAATGGTTCTCATCCAGGAGAAAAGAGGTCATTGTTCCCCTCTACTTGACGCTCATTAGACCCATTATAGAGTACAATGCCCCTTTTGGAATATACCTCAGAAGACATCTGCAGCAGCTGGAAAGGCCACAGAAGTACTTCACAAAGAGGATTACTGGCCTCAAACAAATGCCCTACACTGACCGTCTCAAAACTCCAGCTTTACTCCGTAGCATATCGCCTACTCTGAGGTGATCTCTGCCCACCATATAAAGCTATGTCAAACCTAGAGCCATTGGACATGCTACACCTAAAGAAATCCCAATCCCTCCGAGCTACATGCTGTAGGGACCTAAACCTTGTCATCGCAATAAACAGGACATGCTGGAGAGATAGATTCCTGTCACAGAGACTTCCCATACTCTGGAACAGGCTACCCATCTATGTCAAGCAAAGTATTTATTTCATTTGCACTCCTCAAGAAAAATGTTGATGAGTGGATGGGAAATAGGAAATACACCCCAGGATCACTTCTGTGTCTCTGCTCGACAGTGGCACAGGAAAATAACTTTCTTGGGTGGCGTAAGCCAAGGAACCTTGTTGGCTAGGCTTGCGTAGGGCCTTGGGCCAATAGCCTAGTACCTACCTATGAACCCTGCAACCCCCATCCAGGCTTCTTGATGACCAAGATTTCATTTATGTCATGGTTCATTGTGGTAGCGTATTAGTAGTGGTATGTAGCCTTTTGGCAGCAAACAAGATCTGAGGGAAGCACAAGGTGCATCATGGGATAGGGAGTTGGCCTCGAGCTGGTTGAAGACCTTGAGCTTTTGCAGTTGGCCGAGTCGGATCCGAGGATCAGCTCCGAACCCATCAGTAAGAATGAAGCCGAGATGAACAACTCACATGGAACGTCATGGTGAGTATATAACTTTTAGTTATGTACTTACCATAACGATAGATGTATGGGATCCATCTCGCCTACATTCTTGACAGATGGGCTCGGAGCCGAGAATCTGCTCCGACTCGACCGATACTAAAGCACTAAGTCTCTCATTGGCTGGGCCAACCCCCTATCCCAGGATGCACCTCGCCCAAACCCCCAGATCTTGTTTGCCCCACAATAACTCATTCACAAGCACCAATCCAACCAGAAAAACGTATGGCAGGAGAGAGAAAAAACAATACTTCCTGCAGACCAACACAACAGAGTTTCCTCCAGATCCAACAGGTAGGGGGAAAGAGGGCGGGTATGTAAGAATGTAGGCGAGATGGATCCCATACATCTATCGTTATGGTAAGTACATAACTAAAAGATGTAGTGTGATCCTATCTCGCCTACATTCTTGACAGATGGGACAGTGTCCCTAGCACCTTGATCCTGGGAGGCTCACTGGAAGACACTCCTGAGCACTGTGCAAGGACGCCCAATCCCTGGACGCCACATCCAATTTATAATGAAAAATAAAGGTATGTGGAGAAGCCCAAGTGGCTGCCGCACATATCTCATCCACAGACAGTCTGGCATGGAAGGCCACTGAAGTTGCCATAGCCCTAGTAGAATGAGCTCTAACTGGAAACGGAAGGTCCCTCCCTGTTTATGCATAAATAAATGAAACAGCATCCCTGATCCATCTGTCAATAGTGGACTTGGTTACTGCTTTGCCAGTTTTGTTGTCAGCAAACGCCACAAACAGCTGGTCTGACTTCCTGTGCTGTTGTGTCCTGTCTAAATAAAACCTCAGTTGTCTATGCACATCCAACTGATGGAGTCTGTATTCTGCCTCGCTTGAAAAATTTGGAAAGAAAACTGGTAGCGCTATCGATTGTTGCAGACAAAGAGCAGAAGAAACCTTAGGAAGGAATGAGGGGTTCAACCGTAGGGAGACTCTATCCTTATGAAAGATCAGATAAGGAGCTTGGACAGAGAGGGCTTGAATCTCTGAACCCCTTCTGGCTGATGTAATAGCTACCAAGAAGGCGGTCTTCCAAGATAAGAACTTTGCCACAAGTGGCCGCCGGCTCGAAAGGAGGAGACGTCAAGGTTCCTAGAACCACATTGAGATCCCATGGCAATACAGGTTGTGACACCGGGGTGCGAAGTAACCAAAGCTCCCTTGAGGAAGGCCTTGCACAATTTATGACTCATGAGCGAGGGCTCAAAGGCTACATGGTAGTTAGAAATCGCTGCCAATTGGACCTTAAGGGTGGAGACAGCGGAACCCTGTTGAAAAAGTGTTGCCAGAAAATCTAGTACTGCCGAAACCAGGGCAGTCAGAGGGTCAAGGTTGTAGGTTGTGCCGCTGGGCCCAAACGGCAAACCTCTTCCATTTATTGGAATATAACACCTTAGTGGAAGCCCTGTGGGAAGAAGACCGTATCCGGACCACCTACGGCGAGAGGATATGCTGTCCGACTAAGGTCGGAAGTGGAGCTGCCAAGCCGCTAGCTTGAGAGTCCACAGAGAAGGATGGGGCTGACCTGACTGCAGGGTCAGGAGGTCTGGAATTGGATCCAGAATCCAAGGACCTTCCTCCGCATACTTCCGGAGGAAGGGAAACCAAACTTGGCGGGGCCAGTGTGGAGCGATCAGAATCATGCTGCTTCCCAAACGGATCGCCTTCTGAATCACCTTTTGTAGTAGAGGGACTGGAGGGAAGGCATAGAGCAGACCGGAGGGCCAATTGTGGACTAGAGCGTCCCTGGGTGACTCCCCTGGAGGAGGAATCGGGGAGAAGTCAGTGCACTTAGCATTCCAGGGGCTGGCGAAAAGGTCGCAGCAGGGAAATCCCCACTCTTAGAAGATGCGAGCCGCTACTTGGTTGTTCAGGGACCACTCGTGGGGCATCAGAATAACTCTGCTCAGCCTGTCTGCTATCACATTGGACTTCCCCGGAATGTGCGTTGCTACCAGAAACCTCTGGGAGGCGATCGCCCATTGCCACACTCTCATGGCTTCCCTGCACAGGGGGTAAGACCTGGTTCCTACCTGCTTGTTTAGGTACCAGACCACTGACCTGTTGTCTGAGAGTACCGCGATGGTACCCTTTGGAAGAGAGGAGTGCAGTGCCTGTAACACTAGGAGCACTGCCCTCATTTCCAGCACATTGATGTGCAAGTGGGTTTCGTGATCCTGTCACATGCCCTGGACCGTCCTGCCCAGATAATGCCCCCCCCCCCCCTATCTGGGAGGCGTCCGTGGTCACTGTGGCAACGGGAGGGGGGGGGCAGAATGACTTCCCTTGGTTCAGGTTGGAGGGGAGGAGCCACCAACGAAGATCCCGCCGGCAGGATTCTGTAATGAGAATCGGGTGGGATAGTGGCAGCTCTTAGTATGACCACTGGGTCGATAGAAGCCATTGGAGAGCTCGCATATGCAGTCTTGCCAGAGGGACCAGAAGAATGGAAGCAGCCATCGATCCTAAAAGCTGAAGAATCATCCTGGCTGGGGCTTTCCGTCGAGGCAGCAAGGCTAGCACTTGGTCCTGTAACATCTTTATCCTCTCTGTTGGCAGAAATGCTCGCATCTCTACAGAGTCTAGCTCTGCGCCTATAAAGGCAACACGCTGTGATGGCAGCAATACAGACTTTTCCCAGTTGAATGTGATTCCTAACCAGTGACCCAACTGGATGGTGGCACACGCGGCTCGAGTGAGGAGATGCCTGGTTGGGGGCGGAGAGGAGCCAGTAGTCTAGATACGGAAACACCTGGAATCCCAGACGTCTCAGGTGAGCCGTCACCACTGCCAGGCATTTGGTAAACACCCTGGGGGCTGTGGTGAGACCAAAGGGCAGGGCCCGGAACTGAAAGTGACTGGTTCCCAGGCGGAAGCGTAAATGAACCCTGGACTCTGGGTTTATCTTGATATGATAGTAAGCGTCCTTGAGGTCGATGGAGCACATCCATACTCCTTTTTCCATCAACGTGAAAATAGACTGTAACACGACCATCCGGAACTTGGACTTTTTTATGAAGCGGTTTAGGCGGCTGAGGTCCAGAATGGGTCTCAAGTCCCATGTTCTTTTGGGCACCAAAAATAACCTTGAGTAAGTTCCTAATCCGGTCTGGTCTGCGGGGACTGCCTGGATGACTCCCTTTTCGAGCAGCTTTGCGACCTCTATAGCTGCTTGGTCCCGCTGACTGGGTGGTACGTCCGGGATTCTCCTTGACTGTGGAGGTGGATGGATAAAGGGAATGGTATAACCTCTGGCGATGATACGAAGCACCCACTGATCCTGGGTGATAGAACCCCAGGCCCTTGGATGCTCCGAAAATCGACCCTCGACTGGCTCCAGAGACGCACAGTCGGGCAGTCCCTCAGGGACGCTGGAAGGAGGAACCACAAAAAGATTCACTGTCTGCTGTGTTGCGGGGGCCTCCGCCGCCTCTAGGGCGATGTCTTCCAGAATAGTTCCCCCCTCCTCTGCCTCTGGAAGGGGGGGCCACTTTGATGTGCAGGGAAAGACTTTTGGGACTTCCTGAACCACATCTTCCCTCCTCTCTGAGCCTTGGGATAAGGTCTCGAAGGGAGCGAAAAACGGGCTCCAACGGCAGACAAAGTCTTGCCCTCCTGCTCTCATCTAGTGAGTGTGTCTTTCATTTTGGGTCCAAAAAGAGAGGACCCGTCGAATGGAGCGTCTGTGAAAGAAGACTTGAACGCCTCCGCAAAGTGACACAAGCGCATCCAGGCTTGCCTCCTAAGGGCTACGCCTGAACTCGCTGCCCTACTTGCCCCCTCGGCTGCATACGATATGAGCCTCATGGATGAGTTAACAATAGACGAAAGGGTAGACAGCTGAGCGTTGACTGACTGCGTCAATGCCTCAGGCATGTTACCCAAAAGGGTATCTCCTAACTCCTTTATGAGATCCCTTTGGAGCCTTGTAAAATGACACACATAATTCAGCGACCGCAGGGTAAAGGTCACTGAAGTTAGGGTACACTTCCCGTACCTATCCATGCTCCTGGACTCCTTGTTAGGAGGATGGATAGATGTAGACGCCTCTGCCACATCTTGCTGGGTGGCAGGCGCCACCACCATAGCATGTACCGGAACTCCCTTAGTCAGAAACTCTTTGCCAGGGGGAGCAGACAAAAATTTGTTGGGACGAGAAGAAACTGGCTCCACAGAATCAGGGTGCTCCCACACCCTTCGATAAATAAGGTCCAGCAATTCATCGAAGGGTGGAGACACCCAGGAGGCGGAGGGCTGGGCTCCGAAGGCCTTGAGGAAGACCGACTCCTCCGCGGAAGGGGTTTTGGAAGGCCAGTCGCCCCTCTGTCTCAAGATCTCCAGAACATCGGAGAACGAGATATCGTCGGAGGATGACTTAGGGGACTCTTCCGCATCATCAAGGTCAGTGTCCAAGGTGACAGACTCATCCGGGGAGTCCAAGTGCTTCCTCTTGCACAATTTTTTCCAGGGGGGCTCTTCAGGCAAGGACTCTGAATGCTCCTCGGAAAAGGGGGAACCACGCATGGAGGAATCCTCAGGCCTCAGAGCCACACTGTCCGAAGATAGGGGGGCACCAGAAGCTCTAGTCGCCCTGTCTAGGGAAGGAGTCGCAGATTCCAGTGAAGTCAATAGAGATTTGTCCAGTGCACTCCTCATTGCCTCGAAGGTGGGCCCACCAGAATCTGAGGAAAGACCCACCTGCGAGACCATGACCGGCATCGGGATCCCCCTAGCCGAGGTACCAAGTGGGAGACTCTGGGCCAAAACCAGAGGCCCCGACAAATCCTCCTTGGGCTCAGCCGAGGACCCCTGAGAACCGCAAACCTTGGAAGGAACAGAAAGGGTTGGAGTTGAAGATGGTGCCGACAAGACTAGCAGAGGGTCTCTGAACCGTCTCAGGGGCTTCACCCGACTCTGTGAACTCCGTCTCCGACCACACCACGGTTGTCGGAGGAGGAAGTAACGGTATCGAAAAGGCTGGCTCCAGCCTGTGGGCTGGAACAGAAAATAATTTGGATAAGACACGTGACTGGAGGAGCCTCTGGACCACCCTATCTAGATCCGAATCTGAAAGTCTGGAGGACCTGGAGAAAACAGACGGGGGCCGAGAAACTCTTCCTATCGGCTCCGAGGTAACACTCGAATGTCGACTCCTGATTGGCTCCAGAGAAATCGGAGCGGAGGAAGACTCTACCAGAACCGAGACCCCCTTTGGCTCCGACAGTCCAGGAGCCGACGAAACTGACCCTGGAGCCGAAACTCTCACCAGTGGCTCCGAAACCAATGAAGCCGAGGCAAACTCTGTTTCGAAGTTCCTATCCTGCGGTTCCGAGACCAATGGAGCCGAGGAAGGAGACAGAGACCTAGATCTTCTCTCCTGCGGCTCTGAGACCAGTGGAGCCGAGGGAGAAGACTCCGACATGGATCCTTTATCCTGCGGCTCCGAAACCAGTGGAGCGCTGAGGAAGAGGACACAGATTTGGTTCTTTTTTCAGGTGGCTCCGATGGACTTGTCGGAGCCGAGGACTTCTTTTTCCTAGGTTTCGAGGAGGGAGATGAAATTGCTTCCTCAAAGACTGGTTTTATCAAATCTCCTCTTAAAATCAACTTGTTTTTCCTCTCCTGTAACACACGAGAGGAAAAGGCATGGCAAACACTGCAAGATTCTTGCAAGTGTTTTGCCCCTAAGCAATAAACACAGATGGCATGGCCATCTGTCAAAGACATTTTATAACCACATTTTGAACATTTTTTGAAGCCTGACTGCTTATGCTCTCTTTCTTTACCAGACATAACTGCCCACTCACTCAACACAAGAAGGGGGGGAGGGAGAGCTCTGACTAAAAAAAATTTTACAAGTGATAGGGCCAAGGCCCTCCAACCTAAAATGGGCCTAGCCCACCAAACACAGGGAATCACACAACAAAGAGAAAACAAAACAGTCAACCACAATGGTAGAAAAATAGCTATTAAAATAGCTGTTTGGTTATGAAATTTTAAATCTAATAGCAAAAACGACCCTAAAAGGCCAAAAAAGAAGGGTACTTAGCCACAGCCAAGTCGAGACCACGTTGTTACTTCAGAAGCGGCAAACGAGATCTGGGGGTGTGGGCGAGGTGCATCCTGGGATAGGGGGTTGGCCCAGCCAATGAGAGACTTAGTGCTTTAGTATCGGCCGAGTCGGAGCCGATTCTCGGCTCTGAGCCCATCTGTCAAGAATGTAGGCGAGATACGATCACACTACATCTTATTTTTTCTTTCTTTGAACACAGTGGTGTAAAAATTACTTTTAGAATCATTTTCATTAAATTTCAGGATACAACTATTCCTTTGCTTTTCGATGGGAGCACAGCCTGAGGATGTTCTGCAAACAATTTTCCCAGCACAATTTCTCTGAAAATTTTGAGATAATGCCACACTGTTTTTGTAGATGAAAGTCAATATACAGGAAATAAAATAACCATAAGCCAGCAGCTGTCTGAGGACTACGTTATTGGAAAATTTCCATTAGAAAGCTATTAATGCATTGGTGTTTGCAGTGATCATTTTTGCAGTCAGGGTTTCATTGTTTTGACTACGATTGTCCTTTTTGAATGTGAAAGGGACTGCATGTTTGCTTACAAGAGGAATCCGGCTGTGGTATTGATTACAAACAACACACTGTATAAGGCATTGTTTGCATGTTTGTTGCTGCATTTAAAAATAATTGTCTCGTGCTCCTTTGTGAAAGTAGGGTTTGCTTTAATGTCTCAAAAAAGAAAAAAACTGCAAAAAAAAAAAAAAAAATCCAGAATGTGGCTTTGCAACAGAGTAAAGTTGTGACCCATGTTATAAAGAAAACTAATTTCACTTTTCTGTCAACTTAATAACAAGCTGTTTTTCTTCTCTCTTTTGTTTTAGTTTACTGAAGAGTCCTCCAGTTGTGAAGATTTGCAATTGGCTGGAATGATGAGGGGTACAGTGCTGCTCTTCATCGCTTTTTAAGAGGTAATGTGTTTTGGTTTCAGTCTGTAAGATGTTATGACTTAATGTTCATTATCTTCATATGTACAAGGCATTTCATTGCTCGGGATAATTTTACTGCATTTAAAGCAAGATGTTCATCGTGCATACAGCTGCAGTAATCACAGATGGGTTTTCAGCCGTCAGGCGGTCCCTCGGTCGGCCGAATTCCAAAGTCTTGGTCCGGTGTCGGTTGTCGTCGCTTACTCTTCTGACGTCAGTGAGGCCAGAGTATATAAGACACAGCCGACGCCATGTTCTTCAGTCTTTTTTGCAGCGCGGTGCCCGAAGCAGAAGCAGTTCGCAAGTGCCGGTCGGCCAGCTCCTGAATTACGAAAAAATCGGAACCGAAGTCTTTATTAAAGCTAACAGCATGATGCTGTTGTTGACTCCAGATTGGCCAAGGCAACACTGGTACCCACTCCTGAGGAGCCTAACACATACTCCTCCCTGGTCCCTGCCTCTAATGCCTCTTCTGCTGACTCAGCACAACTACAAAACTCTTCACAGTCAGCTGAAAACACTCAATCTCGCCGCTGCTGTTGACTGATGCTGTTCTGATTAAAATTAAAATGATCAGTGGAGTAGTTTAAACTGAGAATCCTATTCATTCAGTCTGTCCCATCCAACTTGAGAGTCCTTAAGCTGCTTGTTGGATCTTGCTCTGCAGCATTAGTACTCCAGCCTCAAGACCCTTTAATATTTTTCTAACTATAATGTACTAGGGCCTAGGATTACCTCCGATCTTGCTCGCCACTGTAGTGAACAGATGTGACACTTCTTGGCAATGAAGCTAAGTGCTCTGCCTCTTTTCTTTCAGAATCTTTTTATCAGCACTTTTTAAGGTTTGGTAAAGAGTTTGTGCCAAGTCACTGTGTACTATATTTTTCTTGTGACTTTGACAGTTTTGGCCCCTTTTCTTTCTTGCATTTTTTGGCTTCTGCTTTTTTCCTCATTGTCATCATCTATATTGAAAAAATATTATATACACACACACACACACACACATATATATATATATATATATATATATATATATATATATATATATATATATATCAGATAATCCAAGTACCCAGTACGAAGAAGGTATCACCAAAATGAATAGAACACTGCTTTCAACTGAATAGTCCAGGAAATAAGTCAAAATCAATCGTCGGTCACTGTTCAACCAAAGTACTATATCAGTCACAAGCACGAATTGTCAGGAACGAACACAGTTTCCACATCATCAGTGTATCAATAATACACTGATGATGTGGAAACTGTGTTCGTTCCTGCCAATTCGTGCTTGTGACTGATATAGTACTTTGGTTGAACAGTGACCGACGATTGATTTTGACTTATTTCCTGGACTATTCAGTTGAAAGCAGTGTTCTATTCATTTTGGTGATACCTTCTTCGTACTGGGTACTTGGATTATCTGATTTATCTTTGGTTTGGGTACTTGTTTTTACATATATATATATATATATGTATCTCTAATGTGTGTTGTTGTGTCTATCGGCTTTTCCTGGTTAGGGGTCGCCACAGCGGAACTCCGGTCCGCTAATGATTGGCAGTAGATTTTTACGTGCCGAGTTGCCAGCTCTGACGCACAACCTTCAACGAAGGTACGCTCATTCACGCATGTCTCCAGACAGAAGACGCTCTAGCTGAGAATCGAATGGGACAACGTCTTGCTGTTAGGCGACAACGTAACCGCATTGTGAGAGTGAGTAGTCATGCTGTTGCCTGCTTTAACAGTGATATTTCAGTGTGTGTGGATTGGTATTGTCTGTTTTCTGACATGGACAAAGAGCTTCAAAAAGGTACACTAAATGTGGGTTTAAGGTACCTCATGGAGGCACTTGTGATTTGTGCTTTGTGTTTGGGTATTGGTCCTCTGTCAGTGGAATGCTTTATTCGTCAAGCCTTGGGTCCTAGTGCATTGTCCAACAGGAGTAACAATTATTATCAAAAGTCCTTTGCCCTAGGATTGGGAGACTTCTAAGTCAGAAAAGCTCACTGATGAGACTAAAGTTGAAAATTTGGGGCTGAGAAAGACAGTCCAGATATTCAGAACCTTTTTCAACTCTGATGGCACTGAGGTTGGATGTGCCTTCAGCACTGTCACTGGTATACTCTCTCTCTACCATCGGCTGCAGAGTTGATTATGGTTCAAGTCTAAGAGACAATGTCATCCTTCATCTGTGAAGGAACTGGGATCCCTTCTTGGCCTCCTTCCACATCATCTCCAAGATCCTTCAGGTCCTACAAGACTACTTCAAAGGCATACCTGGATTTCTTGATGAGGACCTTGTTGAAGACTGATGGGAATCGTATCATCTCCTTCAGCTGTGACGGTAGGCGGAACTGGCCTTATTTTCTTTGTTTTTACTCTATAACCAGTGGGGATTTTTACATCTGTGGATTCAGAATTAATTCTGGACCAGAGGCCTGTTCTTGCAGTGCCGACCTTGGCACTGAGGAGCATTAGATCATATGCTGTCAGCTCAGACAAGTTTAGGGACAAGGTCACCTCAGGACTGTCTTGGACAGCTTTGTTGACTGTGACCGAGACTGGCATTAGACTTTTCAGTTCCCATCCCCTCGTTGAGGCCATCTATTTTCTCTCCCTTGTGAGTTGTCTGTTGCCTTCTTTGGTGCTGATCATTTCTCCTTCATGGGGAATGGACCCAGTTACTGAGGTGGCATCCTTGGATCCAGCAGAGGTTGGAACTGTCTTCCAGGTTATGAGGAGGATGATTGTCTCTCCCTTGAGAACAGAGACACAGAGCTCGTTAGGATAGGCTCCATCCTGTGATGCCCAGTCCTTCTCACCTCTTTCCCATTGAGTGTCCTTGGGTCAGAGTCTAGCTGCATGCCTCAAAGCTACCACTGTACGGCTGGAATCCTCCAGTGAGGAATGTGGACATACAACCACCAACATATAAAGAAAGAGAATATGTAAGAGGAGACAAGTAGACTCCCCATCAAAGCCTGAAACATCCAATACTGACTTCGATTGCAGAGAGGGCTCCCCTCCAGTTCCATCCCAAGGATGCTTACTTTGAAATTTTACAACTTGTGCAGCAGAGGAGAATTGTGCCCCCCAGTCTCCCTACCCCTCTCAAAGTAGAGGATGTTCTTCCATGTCACTGTTGCAGTATTCATTACCTAAGGGATATCCTTCCAAGGATAGCCCAACGCCCAGCCAGTATGCCAAAGATCTTAATTCTTAGGTGTTGTGTGTCACACACATTCTCCCCATGCAAAGCATAGGGCATAAAGGTGGCATACAGATGCACAAACTCGGACCAACTCTGCTGCCATCCAAATGCCATTTTTGTACTTTGGTCTGAAACTCCCTTTTGCTGTGCTGCCTACCAAGCTGTGTGTTTCAGATAAATGCCCCATTTGGGGTTTCTTCATTCTTCTGTTTTCTTGTAGTTATTGTGTTTGTCATCCAGAAAAGGAAAATGTCACTGTGGGGGGCAGATTCCCCATAAAGACTGTCATGACCAGTGTCTTCTTTGGTTTGGGTGCTTCTAGAGATCATCCAAACTGCTCTGTCTGTCAGGTATTTGTGCCCAAGACCCTATATAGCCATCTATCCTCCTTGCCCATATACATGGAGAACCAATGTCTTAAGCTGTTTGCTCAGAGTGCTGTGACAGAATCTTCCTGTTCTGAGGGCCAGCCATCTGCCAAGAATGAGGCCAAAAAAAGTGAGGTTTGATGCAGCTGCTGTCCTTTCTCCCCCAGATGTCTCTTGTGGCTGATGGAAGCCCAGAGGACTGTCTGGTGGTTGCTTCAGATTCCGCTGCCACTACCCTGTTGGAGGCCGACATTGATCTGGCTTCTTGTACATCCTCTGAGGTTTTTCAAATGTCTGTATCTGATGTTGGGGGAACCTTTGCCGAGTATACCTTAAAGGACTAAGGGGCATTCCTCAGAGCTTGTTAAAGGAGGAGATTCCTAGAAAGTCACGCCAGGGGTCTGGCCCTCATAGGGTGTTTTGTGCAGATGTCCCACAGATAAAGAAACAAAAAGCAAAGCATATTTCCCTTGTTAAGGATCCCCAACATGAATGACAGGATTTTACTCAAGGTTTATTTAATGCTTTGATAGCCTTTTTAGGGTTCTCTGTTTCTGCTCCTCCTTGGTCTTCCACTCCACTCAGGAGGCTTAGGGAATTGGGTTCCTCTCATAAGGTTATGGACTCTTGAATAATCCTTGGCTTCTTCTTCCCAAATTCCCCTTGGGCTATGGTTCAGAGGAGAAGGAGGACGACTCCATAAGTCCAGATTCCCCTTTGGAGGAACTCTTCTTTGAGGGATTACCATTGCCCGCATGATGGATTATTTTATGTGGAATTGTTCTCAAGTTTCAGAGATTCAGAAAATATATAATGAACTCCTACAGATGGAGCTTCCCAAACCATCCGCTGTTCCTCCTTTTCTGGCTGCCCTTCTTGAATACCTTCTCAGCAGTGAATGTGTGTAGCACCTGACCCTCAGCCTTCTGCACCCAAGAAGCCAGATAGATTCTATAAAGTGCCTACAGAGTGCAGATTTCTTATAAATGCCCTTCTGCTGATTCATCTGTACTGTCAGTCTCCTCTAAAAAGCCATCCAAGTTGTTTCCCTCAACCACGCTGTTGCCTTCTGATGAGTATAGCAGGGCTACAGAAGGGATGGGCAAGAAAGTTTTACACTGCTGCCACATTATCCTTCTGAGCCATCAACTACCTGACTCGTATGACCAGCTATGGATTATTTGTTCTTTCTGAGACTTCTAAGGTGGAAGGGAAGGCTTTGTCCCTTTCCCTGTTGGGCTGTACTCAAGATGCCTGCCACTCATTCAAATGCAGCTGATGCCTCCTCCATGGCAGTTACCTTTGGTTCAGTTATGAGGTGTTATTCCTTGGTTCATTTTCAGGCGTGGCCTGATGGCATTAAGGTCAAATATTTGTATGCCCCTTTAGATAATTTAAAAAAAATCTTTTTTGATATGCTGCTGCTGACCTTTAAGGCTCTCAAGGACAAGGGCAAAGCCTTGTAGGAGTTGTAACATATTTTTGTCGTGACCCTTTTCTTAACTTTGAGGCATTATCCCTCCAAATCTGCCTTTGTTCATAGGCAGTCTCGCCCTCCTCCTAAGGGCAAGGAGGGTTCTGGGCTCCTGCTAAGTCTACTCTGACTTCTGCTTTCTAGAAACCTGCGTTTCAGGACAAGCTGGGTTCTGTTTAACAGTTTTGTTTCCTCCTCATCTTGGTCAGATTCTTTTGTCCATCAGTCTTTCCCTGTCTCTTCCAAATTGGCTACAAATCACATCAGACTCTTGGGTTCTGTTCATTATCAGTCAGGGATGTTTAATGGTTTGGAAGTCCCTTCCTCCCTTTTCAGGCATTCCTCAATCTCCTCTGGAACATCTTTCTCTCACCTTCCAGAGATTCTTCACTCTCTTTTGGCTCAGAGTACTGTTCAAGCCATGCCCCCTGCCCAGGTAGGGAAGGGTTTTTATTCCAGAATGTTTTTGGTCCCTTGAAAGGGGGGCACATGAGGACCAATTCTGGATCTTTCCTGGCTGAACACCTTACTCAAGATTCCTTCCTTTCAGGTGTTGTTTCTGCAGACATTCTTTCCCTCCTTTTCTACTCCAGGCATTTCTGGTATATCTGGATCTCAGTGATGCGTGCCTTCACATCATCCATCCCATCTTCGGGAATTTTTTTAATTTTTAAGAATCTTCCGTGCATTTTCAGTTCTCTGCTTTATCCTTTGGTCTCTCTACTGCCCCATGATTATTCACCAGATGCCTCTCTCCTGTCATTGTGTCTTGCAAGGTTTGAGGAATTCAGATTTTCCCTATCTAGATAGCTTTATTCAAGCTCTTTCCTGCAACACTCTGCTTCAGGATCTCAAGTTTACTACTACCCTGTTAGTCAGGGGTTCATCATAAACTTCTAGAAATCAGTCTTGATGCCTTCTCAGGGTGATCTCAGGGTGACATTTTCAGTAGCCGCAGACTTCAGACAGTTCTACTTCTGGCATCTCTACTTGTTCCCAATTCTTTTTCCAGTCCCTTCTTTATCTGGTGTTTGCTGCTGCCAGGGGATTTCTCAAGGTTCTCCGATTCATGGCTTCTACCATTCCCATGCTCCCTTTCAACAGGCTCCCTATGAGGAAGCTTCAGTGGTACCATTACAGCTAAGTGCGCCTCCAGGCGCATCTGCAATTAACTCTTACTTCACCTCTATGCTTCAAATATTGCTTGTTCATATTTGCATTAATAATTCCAAAACATGCAACATACAGTGTATCAGAATATTTTATCGTGACGTATACATGATGGCAAACAAAATTCTGTTAATATTTGACCTACGTCATTATTTGTTAGAATTGTAAGGTGATAATTTTATTTTTTAAAGGCTCAAGCCACACCCACTGGAAGGTAAAGGTACACATTCAAAAGAGCTGTACTGGAAGAATTGGCTTCAGCATTGCTGCCCCTGGGCTTCCAGTGCCTTTCCTTCCTTTTCTCTTAACTGAAGCTTCAGTGGTAAGTTCATCAACTTTCAATCAACCCAGGGCTTCCTTTTTAAGCTCGAGATCCACCCTAGAAGCTCTTTACAGATCACTCAGACAGGGGTTGGGCTGCCTTCTGTGGCTTCTTCAAGGTTCTGGGTCTCTGGCCTCATCAGAGGTCAGACTACAACAATATAAAGGAGATGAGGGCTCTCCAGGCTTTTCCTTCCCACTTTCATCCTGGCCTGTCGAAGTTTTCACAAACAATACTACAGTGATGTTTTCACGGACAACACCACAGTGATGTGATATGTCAATAAGCACGGGGGGCACAAGGTCCTTTCCTCTTTGTAGTCTATCTCTTCAGGTCTGGGATCTAGCTATACAGTATCAAGTGACACTTCAGGCAGTTTTCATTCCTTTGGTGCACAGTCTAGTGGCAGTTTCTTTGAGCAGGTCTATCACACAAGCTCATGAATGGATGCTTCACAGCGATGTGTTCATGGACATTTTCCATCCTTGGGGTATTCCTCGGGTAGATCTTTTTGCCTCCACTCTGAACAGATAACTTCCTTCATTCTGTTCCAGAGTCCCAAGTCTTCTGGCTTAGAGAGTTGACTCCCTGTCTGTTCATAGAACGTATGTGTGTCTGTATGCCTTCTCTCCCCTTCCTCTGTTACCATGAGTCTTGCATAAGGTCAGGCAGGACTCTCCCAGAATTTTGCTATTTATTTCCTTTTGTCCCAGACAGCATTGGATCCCCCTTGTTTCTCACTCAACTAGGGGCAGTCGCCACAAGTTACCTCACTGGATGGACCATCTCAGACAAGACAAGGGATCTCTTATCCATCTTCACTTGTCCACTGTTCAACTGATGCTGTGGGTGATAGGGTTTTGATCTCTTTCAGACACCTCCTTTCTGAAGACGTGCTGCGGATTTTGTGAGAGGGCAGGAATCACACAACAGGGAAGTCATGTATGTAAAAATAGAAATGGTTTTCTGTCTGTTGCCTCTTTCGCCATCAGGATCCCCTGTCTGTGGAGGTTCCTCTCATTTTCTCTGATTTGTGTAATCTGCTCCCTGCTGGGTTAGCATGTTTTTCAGTTAAAGCTCACTTGTCAGCAATTACTGCTTGTCTGCCCTTGACTTCTCTGGCTTCTAGATATGAGGTCAAGCAGTTTATTAAAGGGATCCTTCGTATCAGGCCTCCCAGGAAGCCAATTCTGCCTTCCAAGGACCTCAGTTTTGTACTTGAAAAATTAACGTCTTCAGCTTCCTACATACAACATGGTGCTTGGAAGACTGGACTTCTTTTGGCTGTCATTTCAGCAAAGTGTGTCTGAACTTCAGGCTGTCATGGCTACTCCTCCTTTCTTAGTTTTCCAGAGAGACAGGGTGTGTGTTCATACTAATCCTTTTATGCCCAAGGTGGTCAATGAGTTGTCCCTCAATTAATCTGTTCATCTTCCTCTTTTCCCCTTTCCACAGTCTGCTAGTGAGAATGTTCTTCACACCTTGGGTTTGCATAGACAGCTCAGGTATTTGGATAAAACTGAAGTTATTTGCAAATCCGAGCAGTCTTTTGTCTCCTTTCGTCTCAGGACTTTGGGTTTGTGTGTTTCTAAATAAACCATCTCATCCTGGATTTCTAAGGCCATTTCTTCTTTTTGTTATTCTTTTCATGGAAAGTATCTTTCCTTTTCTGTTAAGGTGCATACTACTAGGATGGTTGCCACCTCTGATGCTTTTTTTTAAGGGTCTGAATACCAATTCCATCCTTGAGGCTGCAACTTGTTCCTGTGTTCATACTTTAAGTATTACAGGATGAATGTTATTTCCAGGGCCAAGACAGGCTTTGCTAGGGTTGTCCTGTGTGGGTTTGTAGAGGGCTCTTCTGTGCCCTCCTACTCTCAGATTTCCTCTTGAGCTCTTGTACTGTTCCTTAGAGAATACTGCATCCGTGATGCGAAAGGCATACTACAGTTATGTAAAATCTTAATATAACGGGAGATATCATTTTCTTCACTGTTGCAGTATTCGCTCCCTTCCTCCTACCCCTCTATTCTGTCTCGTACCCTGTACTTTTCCTGCCCTCTTGCCTGTTCTTCTGGATGCACATGTTGCTGTTTGCCCCAAGGACATTCTGTTCCTTTTGGGGCTTTTTCAGTTCTGAATGCGTGCCCATGCATCATCTTTATGCCGTACGCCTTGTGCGGGGAGTGTACATGTGACGTACGACACCTGTAAAAACTAAAGGCTTTGGTATACTGGTCAGATGTTGGGCTGTCTTTGACAGGAAATCTCTTTGGTAAAGAATATTGCAGCAGTGAAGAGAATGACATCTACTGTTATGGCAAGATTTTACACAACTGTACTTTCTATTTGAGACTTATGACTGGACCCCATCTACTTACTGGGTGTTCAGCTGCAGACAGTTCAATTGATCTATCTGCAGGGAGGTCATGCCAGGAGCCAGACACCTGCGAGTCAGTATGTCAGAAACCAGATAAGATTCATACATCTCCCAAGGGCAGGTAACACTGTGCAAAATCTCTTATGGTGTACTGAATTATCATGGCAGAAACAGCAAGGAAAAAAAAAAGTTGACTGATGATGATGTGGCCACGGTCCACCCCCCTAATAAGGAGTCTTTCCAGTGGCTAGATTAGGGAAGTTGGGTTAGCTTCTGGCTTTTTCACCTTGAGGGCTCTGAACTACGCCACTCATAGGAACCGAGTTTAGAGGGACATGGCACTGTAAGCTCTGGCAACTCTGAGAAGGCCCTTAGCATTGGGCTCCTGGAAAACAGTTGTTGGAAACTGCCTTGAGCATGATGGCCGGAATTTCTAA
Organism: Protopterus annectens; assembly: GCF_019279795.1. NCBI lineage: Eukaryota > Metazoa > Chordata > Ceratodontiformes > Protopteridae > Protopterus > Protopterus annectens. The sequence continues at coordinate 1,577,117,594 of NC_056744.1, read as the reverse complement.
CTACTTCATGCTTTTCTTGCATAACATGATGGATGGAGTGGCGAGGGCAGCTAGAGCAGGCATTGCTGTGAGACGTAGGGCCTGGCTGTGCCTCTAACTTTGCAGATCACTTCAGATCATCTTTCTGCAATGCCCCTTTTGACAGATCTTCACTGTTTGGCCCATTGGTGAAAGTGGAAATGCTAATAGAATGGCAAAATGCTTTCTGCCATTAGAATGAGATTTGAGCCCTACCACAGATCATAGAGTAGGGACTAAAAGGGCCCAAATTCACTCTGGTTCAGAAATGCCAAACAGGCAATTGATAACATTTTCTGACACAGGCAACAGAGGCAAATGTGGCTTCTTTAATGGACTTAGGCCTGTTAGTAGAGGGGTCTTCCCAACCAGTGATACTGCAGGCTGTTTTCCAGCAGGCGACTCCAACATCCCTAAAAGACTGCCTGACTACTCCACTCTGAGGTCATTTATCCACTTACCCTTGCACTTGGATGGCTATCACATAGGACAAATGGGTCAGTGGGATAATAATGGGCTATTCTATACCCTTTTTCCTTCCAACAATCGATAAAGCTATTTTTTGATGTTCCATACAATCGGTCAGAAGTGAGAGAGAGAGAGAGAGTCTTGCTTCAAAATAGTGCCATCCAAGTGTTCCCACCAAATTGGAGAGGGTCAGGGTTTTATTCAAGTTTCTTTCTGGTTCAGAAGAAAAATCAGGACATCAGCCCATATTGGACTTCAGCCACATAAACAAATGTCAGAAAGATCCAATTCATTGTGGTCACTGTGCCATCAATCCTGCCTTGTCTCAAGATAAATGATTGGATGTGCTTAGTTGACCTCCAGAATGCTAACCTTCACAGTGGAAGTGTCCTGAAATATTTTTGCTTCTGTCTAGGAGCTAGCCGTTATCAATTCAGAGCCCTGCGTTGGGCTTGCCATAGCCCTTGAGGTGTTCAAGTGCATAGTGGTCATAGCAGCCCATCTACTATTTTCAGGGATCCAGATTTTTCTAATTACCTGGATGACTTGCTTCTAGCTATGCCCACAGTGGAGTCTCTGAAATCCATAGACTTTCAGAAGTCATTTCTTCAACCAGCCCAGGTGATTCTTTTCATGTGTTGCCATTTGGGCACCACCATAGTAGTTTCTCTCCTATCTGACAGAATTTAGACCTTAAAGTTGGCAGTTCAAAATGTATAGGCTACATCCCCAATAGCCGAAGTCAGAGTGAAGGTGTGGAAGGGAGCCAGAGCTTTTGGAAGCTGTCCAGTTGTTGTACTCTGCCCAGGACACAACTCATGTAACCTAAAGGCTACTGCCCAGGACACAACTCATGTAACCTAAAGGCTACTGCAGCAGTGAGAAGTTTGAACATTTACTGTTGTAAGTTCAACTTGTACACCTACTTTCCTGGTAGCTATAGTATCTGCTAGAAGAGTATCCAAACTTTTTGCACTTTCTGCTGCTGCTTGCTTTTTTCATAAGTGCCTAGTATCTCTCTGAATAAAACCCCCTTCCTCCTTAAAGTGGCTTCTATGAATGCCAAGGTTCAACCCATTTATTTAAGTGTTTTTTCTCAGTCACTCTAACAAGGGGTAGTACAGTCTCCATAACCTAGAAGTGTTTTGGCAGTTAGATTTTTTACCTTCATATGACTAAAACCTTCAGGAAGGACCACAGTTCTCTGTGTATTTTGCAGTCTGTAAACGAAGTTGAAAAGTTTCCAAGGTTGTGCTGTCCAGATGACTTTAGAACAGTATTACTTAAGCATGTCCCTCACACAACCATTCCTTGCTGGGTATGCTGAAAGTACATTCCACCAGGGCAGTAGCAACCTCAACAGCTTTCTTTAGGTTTTCATTCAGTAGATGTGTTTTTTTCTCTTCTTTGTCAGAAGGAACCACATTCGGCTGTTTGTTTTGTTTTCCAGAATTCCTACTTTGTCATTGGGTCTATGTCCAGTATTCCTTGCAACATTCTCCCTTCTTTAGAAAGTATAACTGTGGTCTGACCATTTCCCTTGCTGTTTGCAGGCACTACAGACTTTTTGTCTTTACTGCCTCAGCAAAACCCACAATGATGCTCACTCCCCTTATTTGGGATTTACCCAAACTCGGTGCCATAGGAGTCAGGATCCACTTCATGCCTTAAAGCACTGTCTTCCCTATAAATGGAAAATCAGGTTGAACAGCTTTTGGGTTGTCTTCTGGTTTAATGAGTTTTCAGACTGCTACCCTTCTTAAGTTCTAAAAAAAACTTTCCAAAAATAGCTTTTTCATGTGTGTGCTACCTACTGTCACTGGTACAGCTACCTGTGAGTCTGCAAGGCAGAGGAGTGGCTAGGGTGGCTGAAGGGGACAGTTGCAAGGTGTTGGGGTGCAATTGGGAGATTCCAGTCAGTCGTTGGTGGTGCACTAATGGCATTCAGAAATGAATGCCAGTAATGCATTTGCTGTCAGGTGAAGTGCTTCGTGTGTGAGATAAAAACAATTTGCAACATTTTTCAAAGATAAAAGGGTCTTTTTTTTTTTTCCCTTCAAGTACGTGAGGACCCACCCACCCTTTTTGGCCCATTTGTGGATTAGCACTGGGCTCCAGAGTAGGTAGGTACTGCTTTATCTCAAGGATGGGCTTGTCTCAGAGTTGTTGTCCAAGTCCTAATCCATCCATCTGTAATTATTTAGTCTACATTTTCTGCTGTTTACTACGGTGAAAGCCTCCACTATTCTGACAAGGTTTGATATGCTCAAACAACTTTCCTTTTGTCATTTCTTGTTTCCAGTGAGGTGGCTAAAGCTTTTTGGTGTTCTTCAGCTAGGTGATCTAAGGTGTCCTCCTGCCGTTGGAGAAGAAGCCTTCTTAAGGATAGCACCTGCAACATAACCATCTGCCTACTTATATTAAAGAAAAAGAAAAAAACGTGAGATGTATCTGCTGAATTAAGTTAATTGTGTCCGCTTCTTGACAATGGCTAATTGCTGCAATTTGGCATTAGTAAAGTTTGAAGTACATAATCTATATCAACTGATTTAAGTTTTTTCCTATATGTACCTTTTGCAAGCATTGTAACTAAATACTTGTGAACATTGTTTGTGACTACACTAAATAAAATGTGTTACCTGTATATTATTTACCTGTAATTTTAGAAACTGTTAAGTTGATGTTTTTTATCTGCTACTGTACTTTACTCTGTGATTGAAAAGGGTGAGTAGCCCCACTCTTTAACCAGTTTATCAAATTGTAAAGTAAAAATAAAATGCAAAATTGGTGTGCTAGATTAGTTCAGATTGCCCCCAAACACCCAAGAGCATCCTTTTCCCCTACACCAGCAGCTTGTTCATAGACTTCATCGGCTGTGATTTTGGGTTTGGTAATGTCTTCGACATCTTTTCCCTGATATCCTCATTTATAGCCCCAGGTTTCTTGGTGTTAGTTATACCAGTCCATATCTGCGGTGGTGGTGCTGCGGTAGCGTTGTTGCCTCACAGTAAGACACTGACCGGTTCGACTCTCAGCTAGAGCATCTTCTGCATGGAGACATGCGTGAATGGGCGTACCTTCGTTGAAGGTTGTGCGTTAGGGCTGGCAGCTCAGCACGTAAAAATCAACTGCCAATCATTAGTGGACCGGAGTTCCACTGTGGCGACCCCTAACCGGGAAAAGCCGAAAGACACAACAAAAAGTCATACCAGTCCATGTACTCTGTGCTGTCACTGTTATTTTTGAAGGTGTTGATGCATCTGTACTTATGGTGTCTGGTATTTAATAAAACATTAAGGTTTCCAGTACTGGGCACCTGAGTCTCCATTTTTACCTGCTCTGAGTTGCGTCATTGGTAATTCAGACTCACACCGTGATGCAGTCTTTCAGGCATTCTTAGCATTTCACCCATTAGGGAACTGTCCAGGTAGATTTTCCTGTCTTGACAAGGGAGTTGTTCAGGCAGATTTCCTCACTTGATTGGGTTTATTAACCTTTGTTTTACACCAGAAGCTGTGACCAGTTTGAACCTGAGGGAGATATGAGTCTCTAATTTCCTGCCTTTTATTTGGGAGACTTAGAGATGGAAATCGGTGAATAAAATTGTATGCAAAGGCTACATTATTGATACTGCGTTAGTTTTCTCAGTGTTTACTTTATAACCAGCTAATAGGCTAAATTTGTGCAATGTGTCAAATCAGATCATTACTCTGAGGGTGAGAGAAAGACAAGACACTGTCAGCAAAAAGAGACAGTTTCAATTTCAGGCTGCCCCATTTATATATTTTAGTAGTAGAGTCCCTTATCCTAGGGTCAAGGGTTCCTGATACAGTGCAAACAGTTAAGGGAACTGTGAACAGCCCTGTCTATTGCCTCTGTTTAGCTGGAATGAAGGAGACAGGCCAGTCATTATTTTAATTCGCAGAATAACCATTATACAATGATTGTAGAAGCCTCAAAAATTGATCTTGAAAGCTAAATACCTGCAGAGTTTGGAAAAGAATCTGTCAGGACACAGCATAAAATATTTCTCAGCATCTAAACTCAACATTAAAAGTTTTTTTTTTTTTTTGGGGGGGGGGGGGATTCACTAGCATTCTTCAGCATTATTCGTGTTGTAAGAGTATGATCAGGTTATGTATTCCTTCCTGTTGTGAAACCACACTTTTCCTGGTGAGTTAACACAAGCCTGTATTGGGCCATTCTCTTGGCCGTAATTGATATAAAGATTTTGTAGTCATGGTTAAGAAACAAAATGGATCAGTAAGAGATGTGGGGAGCTGAATCTTTGCCCTCTTTTAAAAGCAGAGTAACTACAGCTTGTTGTCATGACTTTGATGCAGCAACTCCCTGTGTAATTCATTTCATTAACTTTAACTAGGCCTTCTAGTTCCTCACCCTGTTGCTTCCATACTTCTGCTGGTGTACCATCTAGTCGCAGGGATTTACCTTTTGGTTGTGATCGAAGTACTAAACGCTTCTCGTTTCTTGTTATCTTAGAGTACATAAAATGTGCCTGCTGTGGGTTAATCGTAGTTGCATTGACTTCTTGCAAATAATTTTGCAGCTCAGTAAAGTGGCTTTCTTCTTCCTGGCCTAGAGCATGCAAGTCTTTGTACTAATTTTGCATCGCCCTTCTTGTTTCTGTTTGTGTTGTTTGCCAACTGCCATACTCCACTTCTTTCATATTGCTAATCTTATGCTCCGCACTCTGCTCCACACTCTGCCAGTAACAGCAAAACATTACATTCTTTGGCACTGAGACTTTGACAGCAAAGTGGAAATTTATTTAATGGTTGCCTCTTAAACATCAGTTTTTGGTCTATTTGCCCTTGTATCCATCTTCTCAAGTTATTAACTTTGCTTTTTTTCCTGTTGTTGATGTTGGAGTCTCAGTTCTTGTAACACACTCTTGTATTTAAGGTTATCCTTTTGTTTTTTTTTTTGTTTTTGTTGTTTTGTTTTTTTTTGTTTTTTTTTGTTTACTCGTTAAAATATTTTTGGAAAAAGTGTTTAACCTGATCCTTAAATCTGTCACATCCCTGCAGGGTCATCTGTTGACATTCCTGCAAGAAACATCTCATGCCTAAAACTAATATTATTGTCTAACACGTATATGGGTAATGTCCAGTGCCTGTCAGCATTGTCGGGTCTTTCTGAAAACACTTTTAAATGCATTAAAGCACGGTCTGAGAAAAGTTCTAGGTTCTGCATGTAATGATTTTGACAAATGTTTCTCCTTAATAATAATCTCTTCTGTATCCTTGACAATTGCTTGTATCATCCTGAAAAGAAAGTAAACCCTATGCCAATTGATGCAGAGTTTACAGTAGTGCCAGGCTCACTTTAAGTGTTTACGCATTTGCTTGTAGCTGCTTGATACCTCGGTTGGTGAGCATAATATATTCCAGTCTCCCGCGATCACTATAGTAGCTCCTGCAAAAGTCATAATGGTAGGCAAAATTGCCTTCATCTTACCTACTCTTAGTAACAGTAAAGTCTTTTTAGAGAGTAGAACAACTCCCCTTCTTTCCTCTTTAGGGTAGGCTAATGCATAACCCCCCCCCCCCCGAAGTTTCAAATACTGTGTTTCATCTAGATGTGTTTCTTGTAGAGTCAACACCTTAATATAAAAATGATCTCCCTTTAATAAGATTCCAAAACCCATTTTCATTCCCAGAAAGGAGAAACCAGCCTAAGTCACCTGAGTTGCCATTAAACATCATGGTTATCTTTCTCTCATGGGATCGAACTCTTCTCGTCAAAAAAATCCCCCGTCCAAATCTGCTTTTGCATTAAAGAAAAACGCTGTCATTACGTTCAAAATTAGTAGTCAGCAATTGCAAAAAAACACGTAAAAATGGTCTGTAGTATAATTGTTCATACCTACTGTAGCAAATGAAAATTGTAGACAAGTGAAACTGTCTAGTATTTACTGAGTACGCAAGGTGGGAGTATAGGCTTCTATCTGATGAATACTCCAGCATGTCTCCGCATCTCAAATCATGAGAGCAATGTAATACCATATTGGAGACATTATATAGGCCTAATCAACCCATCCGGCCTCTCTGCTCTGTCCCCTATTGGAATTGATACAACTTGCCAGATAACCCCTCCACCCTGCCAAAATGCCATCCATTCAGTACTAAATGTAAAGTCACATAGCGTCCCCTTAAAAATTTAGTTTTTTTTATCAATGAAGTCTAGGTATTTAAGTTTCTCGTCCTGACATTTAAACAAGGGAAAAAGTATCATCTTTCTCTAGTATGGTGTGCATCTCTCTCTTGCCAGTTTCTCACTGTATTTTCTTCCTAGGCATCCACCACTGACTGTCTGATTAGTTATTTGGTTTTATTGTTTTAATAATTCCTTTCTAATTTATGCTGGGTCTGTAACTGTTTTCAGCATGTCTGGAGACATTATTTTTAGTGAAGCAGGATATAAAAGTTTGTACCTGATGTTTAATCTGCATAGTTTTGTAATTGGTACAAAACTAGTGCGCTGTCTTTTAGTAGAAAGTGAATAATCCTGGTCAGTAAAAATTCTCCTTTCTGCTGAATAAAGTTTACTAGGTTTCCACATCAATGTGAGGATTGTTTACCCTTAGTACAGATGTCTCAAATTTTATTATAATATGTTGAGGTCTCCCTGGATCATCTCGTTGTGGTTTGCAGGGTGATTCCCCCTCAATTGAAATGTCTGGTATAGGGAATCCAGTCTACTTAGCGGTTATTTCTTGGACAAATTCAGGGCAGTTCTGCTCCTCGAGCTGTTAGGGAATTTCAACCAACTCTGTATTCTTTCTACGGGCCTCGTCTTTGAATTCTGTAAGTCTTGCCTTCATATAATCATGCCTTCCTTCCGAGGCTCCCATGCAGGCTCTGAGCTCTGTCCCCTGATGTTCATCGTGCATACAGCTGCAGTAATCACAGATGGGTTTTCAGCCGTCAGGCGGTCCCTCGGTCGGCCGAATTCCAAAGTCTTGGTCCGGCGTCGGTTGTTGTCGCTTACTCTTCTGACGTCAGGAAGGCCAGAGTATATAAGACACAGCCGACGCCATGTTCTTCAGTCTTTTTTGCCGCGCGGTGCCCGAAGCAGAAGCAGTTCGCAAGTGCCGGTCGGCCAGCTCCTGAATTACGAAAAATATTTGGAACCGAAGTCTTCATTAAAGCTAAGTACCCCGTTGGGGAATCTTTTCTTGCCTCAGACCGATGTCAGAAAAAGTTAATAATTGTATTTCTTGTGGGAAGCAAATACCGCATAAGGATTTCTATTCCCTTTGCATACCTTGTTTGGGCCCAGACCACGACGTCTCGGGCTGTCGCTTTTGCGCTACCTTCATTAAACGCACTATCAAGCGCCGGGCGGAGTTCGCCCAACACTTTTTTGGTAAAGCTTTTGATTATAAAATGTCGTCAGACACTCCGACTACTGTTTTTTATCCAAAAAACGCAAGGAAAAGGACCGCCAGGCGAGGCCCGCGGTCTCCACCGACACCACGCCGAAACAGGCTCCACGTGGTCCGGTTCTCAGTGAGACGCCTTTGCAGTCCCTGACTACCGACGACACTCCTTCGGCGGTGTCTTCTGTACCCGAGACCGCTGGTTCTTCGGCCCTTTCCCAGACTACAACCGAAGCCCCTGCTTATGTCGAACCTACTAATGTGGACAGATCTACATCCACCCATGGTGTATTTAGGCCTTCATCCTCTTTCTCTATTAAGGCCTTTACTAAATCCAAAGCAGCCAGGCATCACACTAGGCCTGCTGCACAAGGCCCATCTCCTGGACCCATGCCTAAGAAACACATGCTTAAAATGGCTGAGGATCTTATCACTCTTATCAGAGGTTCTCAGGCCCCTCCGGACAAGAGACCCAGAGTGGAGGAAGAATCCCCCTCTTCTGACCAGGGATCCATTTTATCAGAGCATTCTGATGCTGAGGAACACTCTTATTCCCCTTTTGAGGATTCGGATGCAGAGCAGTCTATTCCTTCTGTATCCCCCCTGAGGACTTTTCTTTTGGGGAAACCTTGCACACCTTGAGGGAACACTTCCACTGGGAAGGCCAAGACTTTTCAGACTCCAAGAAAAGGCTTAGGGAATTTCTTTGGTTACCTCAGCATTGATCTTTGGCTATTCCCCCTGTTTTGGAGGTACTGGATGATGTCTATTCGGAGGCTTGCTTTAATCCTGATTCACTGCCTCCTGCACCAGTTAAGCCTGATAGATATTACAGAGTACCTAGTTCTCATCAATTCCTCTACAAAGGCCATAATGCAGACCCTGAAACCATTTCTCAAGGCCCTAAGGGAATTAAGGCCTCCACTGCTAAGAATCCACTTCCTGCTGAAAGGGAATCTAGATCTCTAGAAAGGTGGGGTAAGAAGGTTTATACCTCGGCCACCCTAGCCATGAGGGCCTTAAACTGCCAGTTTCATATGATTAAATATCAACAATTCCTGTTATCACAATTAAAAAACAAAATGTCTCGACCTGAACAACCAGATTTAAGAGTTACAGGATATGATGCATAGTGCAGAACAAGTGGGTAAACACACTTTACAATGTGGTTATGATGCCCTAGAGGCCTCCAGTAGAGCGGCCGCTACAGGAACAGTCATTCGCAGACATGCATGGCTTAGGGAACAAAATCTGCCTGATCATGTGAAAGCAAAACTTCTTGATGCACCTTTACAAAAGGATGTTCTTTTTGGTACTAATGCTGAAGATATATTACGAAAAATGGAAGAGAAAGCTAAATCTATGCAAACTGTCAAAGCTTTCTTATAGGTCCAGCCACCACGATTTAGCAGGAATTGGCCATCAAAAAACTGGTCCTTTCCAGCCACTGACAAGCCCCAAAGAGGCAGATACAGACGCGGAAGGGGCAGAGGGCAATCACAAGGGTCATATAGAGGCAGACAGTGGCAGTCTCCAGCACCAAGAGGTGGTGAAGACAGTGCACAACAGTACAGGAAGCAAACTCAATGACTCCCTCATCTCCATGCCAAGGAAGATTCAACTGGCAGCGCCTTTGGGAGGGAAACTAGCACTATTTGCAAGCAATTGGCATATTGTCACAACAGACAAATGGATACTGGACATTATAAACAGAGGCTACAAATTCCAATTTCACACTCTTCCAAAAATGAGAGACATGCCAAACCTACCACAAAATCAAAGGGTAGAGGCACAACTGCAAATTACAAAGCTCCTAAACATGAGGGCTATACAAAAGGTACCTACGCACCAACAAAGTCAAGGTTTTTAATCAAGGCTTTTCCTGGTACCAAGAAAAGGAACCGACTGGAGACCCATTCCGGACTTATCCATCCTAAACACATTTCTTCTCGTACCAAAATTCAGGATGCTCACATTACAGCAACTTCTTCCCATGCTGGGCAAGGAGTTTTGGCTGGTAACATTGGACCTCAAGGAGGCATACCTGCATGTCCCAATCAGACAAAGCTGCAGAAGATACCTCAGATTTCTTGCAGGTTCAATCCACTATCAATTCTCTGCATTGCCCTTTGGCTTATCTACTGCGCCCAGAGTATTCACCAAGTGCCTGGCATCAGTGATTGCCTACTGCAGACTTCAAGAGATACAAATTTACCCTTATCTGTACGACTGCCTGATCCAAGCGGGCAGCAAACATATACTACTGAAACATCTGGCATATGTGACACGGTTACTGCTTTCTCTGGGATACACCATCAACAAGGAGAAATCAAAGCTAACACCTTCTCAGAAAATAACCTTCCTGGGTGCCAGCTTGGACACAAACACCCAGATGGCATACCTTACGCCAGAAAAACAAGGGCAATTATCTCAGTACTTCAAAATACTAGCAAAAAGTACCAGGCTTACTGCAAGGAAAATCCTGCAGGCTCTGGGATTCATGGCATCTTGCATTCTTCTAATCCCATGCGCAAAGCTGCACATGAGGAAACTTCAATGGTACCTAAAAAATCTATGGTCTCAACACAGTCACAGCTTGGAAGCAGTTATTCCAATAATTCCCTGTCTACAAAAGGAATTCCTATGGTGGGCCCAAGCATGCCAAGTAAACACAGGCCTCCCATTCTGCAAGCCTCAAGCAGCACAAGTCATAACCACAGACGCCTCAGATTACGCCTGGGGGGCGCACATGAAGGACAGGTGCATTCAGGGCAGATGGCCCCAAAAAGAAAAGCACCTTCACATCAATCAAAAAGAAATGCTGGCAGTAATAAATGCAATCACAGCGTTCAAGGACTTCCTGCATCCAGGACAATTGCTCATAAGAACAGACAACACCACAGTAATGTGGTACATAAACAAACAAGGAGGAACTCACTCATACCCCTTGTGCAGACTAGCCATGACTCTTTGGAACTTGGCTCTGGAAAGACAAATCGAACTTCAAGCACAGTACTTGCCAGGGATGGAAAACACACTGGCAGACACTCTGAGCAGAAATATGACAGATCCACACGAATGGAAGCTACATCCACAGGTGTTTACAGAGATAGTCCAAACGTGGGGGAGGCCAGATATAGATCTTTTTGCCTCCCACAGAAACAATCAATTGAAAAGGTTTTGCTCAAGGACCTTCCATCCAAAGGCCTGGAAAGTGGACGCCCTTTCCTTCAGTTGGACAACTTGGTCAGTTTATGCATTCCCACCTCTACCTCTTCTGCCCAAGGTACTTTTGAAAGCAAGAACAGACCAGCCGAAGGTGATACTGATTGCTCCAGACTGGCCGAGGCAGCACTGGTATCCACTCCTGAGGAGCCTAACACATACTCCTCCCTGGTCCCTGCCTCTAATACCTCTACTGCTGACGCAGAACAATTTCAAAACCCTTCACAGTCAGCTGAAAACACTCAACCTCGCTGCATGGAAAATTCCTTAACACCACATCAAACTCTACTCTCCAAGGAGGTGCAGGATGTCATTTTGGAGGCCAGAAGACCATCTACTAGAAAAGCTTACTCCGCAAAATGGAAGCGGTTTTGCTGTTGGAATGAGAAAAGAGGACAGGACCCTAGAAAATTGAACTTGCCTCAGGTTTTACAGTACCTAGCTGAACTACTGAGCAGTGGACTTTCATTTTCCTCAATCAAAATACATGCCTTAGCAATTTCTGCAGAATTCAACACTGATCCTCCTTTATTCTCACACCCACTCTTATGACAGTTCCTCAGAGGGGCTAAGAACATAAGACCTCCAAGGAAACAACCAATTCCAGCCTGGGACCTTAATTACATACTAGAAAAATTGACATTGCCTCCTTTTGAACCTGCTGCTTCAACAGATTTACAATATTTGTCCTGGAAAACAGCTTTTCTTCTGGCCATCACTTCAGCTCGTAGAGTTTCTGAGCTACAGGTCCTCATGGCGGTGCAGCCCTTCCTCATCTTCCATCAGGACAGGGTTTCCCTCAGTACCAACCCTTCTTTTATGCCTAAAGTGGTATCTAGGGTAGCCTTAAACCAAGCCATACACCTTCCTACCTTTTACCCTAACCCTCAAAACAAAGGGGAAAGGCTGCTTCACTCTTTAGACATCCATAGGCAGCTACGTTACTATTTGGACAGAACAAAGTCCTTCAGGAAATCAGACCAACTCTTTGTGTCCTATGCTGTGGGGGGTCCAGGGAAACCTATTACCAAACAGACCATTTCCAAGTGGATTGGTCACTGCATACGCTTTTGTTACTCCTATCATGGGAAACCTGTCCCTACTGGTATCAGATCTCACTCCACCAGGGCCACAGCCATCTCTACAGCCTTCCTCAGAGGTGTGCCTACTAAAGATATCTTGGAGGCAGCCACTTGGAGTTCTGTACATACCTTCACAAAACACTACCATCTGCCCTTATATTCCAGAACAAGAGCAGGCTTTGCCACTGCTGTTTTGCAGGGCATTCTGGCTCAACCCAGTTCCTTATAATACCTACCACCCTATGCATAGCTTTGGGACTCTACCCATCTGTGATTACTGCAGCTGTATGCACGATAAACATAGTACAGTTTTGTACCTACCATAAATGTAGATGTTCGAGTGCTAATACAGCTGCAGTACAGGTTTCCCACCCTCCTTCCCCACTTAGTAAGGCCATGGGGCCTGAATACCTCTTCATACCTGCTGACTGGGTTATCCTGCTATGTTTTATTTGCTTACATTTGTGGATTAGCTTTATTTATGTATTGCCTTCCTTTTGGGGGGCACCTGACATCTGGGGCAAGAAAGACTGAAGAACATGGCGTCGGCTGTGTCTTATATACTCTGGCCTTCCTGACGTCAGAAGAGTAAGCGACAACAACCGACGCCGGACCAAGACTTTGGAATTCGGCCGACCGAGGGACCGCCTGACGGCTGAAAACCCATCTGTGATTACTGCAGGTGTATTAGCACTCGAACATCTACATTTATGGTAGGTACAAAACTGTACTTTCTCCTAACTGCTGTACAGTGTCTGATTGGGCGTTAAAGGTGGATGTTATTTCCTTAAAGTTTTAAATTGTTTTTTCAATGTAGGTTTGTAGTATATTTTTCATGTTTCTTATCTCGTTTAAAATAACCACTAGAGACACCGGGATTCAGCTTCATTCAGATAAGTTGTATTATTCGAGTTCTGGTACTCTGCCGTATTCACAGCCAGATCTCTGCAGTTGTGATCAAGACTTGGCTCAAAGTTCCCTCTTTTCTCCTCTTTTTCTTCATAAACATATCCCTGATGTTGTTGCACTGTCACCAGGTTACTTTTAGGGTTCTACATTGACCAGGGAGCTTACTTCGATTGCCAAGTGAGAGCAAGCTGGCAGTGCTGCTGTTCAACGGGTTGCCATACCAGAAGTCTCCCCACCCATTCCTTTCAAAGGAGGTTTCATTGGGCCTGTCGCTTTATCCTTCAAACCTTCTCTGTTTTCCCTCACTCTTTGTGAATATTTTAATAAAAGACCATTCTAAAATAACTTGTGAGAACCTGGACTCTGTAGCTTCTTTGACAGGAAAGCTTGACTAGATTTTCTGGTCTCCATGAAAATGCTCCATTTTGGCAGGGACTCCTAAAGCAGTTAGCACTGTATCTACAGCACCCTTTTGCTAGGCTTCATAGTCCTGCTATTTGTTCACTAGACCAGGAATCCAGAGTGATGGACGCTTTTGGAAAATGCATGTTTTGAGTCCACCACTTAACATTTGTGGGTGCTGGATTATTTGATCCACATTGTTTATTTCCAAAACACTGTCATGGCAGAAGAGGTCTCTGAGCATGTTGAAAGAAGAAATTAGGATTCCAAGCCCCTGTCTCTTCTAATTTTAATATCTTTATTTTCTACTCTATTTGCAATTTGGAATAAGGTGCTGTCGGAGTAGCAGGGTCTTGTATTGCTGCGTATCCCCATGTGACTGAAATGGCCAGGATACTATTGCGCCTGTTTTTGATTCTCCTTTTCAAGGACCTCTTTCCCAGGGACCATCTGGCTTCCAGCACAAAAATGTGGAATTCGAGGGTCACAGCCACACTATCGTTAGTGTGAAGTTTTTACTATCCACGGTATACATGAAAAAGATGGTCTACTCAGTTTGGATTCCAGCAAGGTAATAAACCCGGAGGTTGGGGTTCTTGGTGTTTGCTAGGAGACTATCAGCCTCCCACAGGACAATAGCAGTCTTGAGACCCTGCTTGACTGTCCCACTCTAGAGACGGTTGATGTTTGAGTATGGCTCTATCTTGACTCTTGTTAGACAATGTCCAAAAACAAATGGATAAGGGAGATGGTCTTCAGAAAGTCTCTTAGGAGTGGACCTACCCTCCAGCATCTGCAATTCCTAAGATTAAGGCTGCATGCATTAAGACTTTCCCAGGCTAATTGCTGCCTTTCTCTGTTTTATTGTGTACAATGCTGCTCTCTATGGTCAGAGATTTCTTGCTGTGTAAACTGCTTTGATGAACTTCAGGTAGCACCTGGCTGCAATTTCTAAATTTCTAGTAAACAAAATGATCTTAAATGATATTTTAGGTAGTAGTATACCTATTGAGAGTTCCAGCTACATCATTTTTAGGACTCCGGTTGGCAGGGCTTAGTTCGACATCTAAAAGTTTTACATGCTACATGGTCCTTGCCCTTTTACCCATGAGCTGTACTAGTCAGAACCCTTTTTCAGATCCATCTCGCCTCACGAAAAATATAGTTTTGTACGCAAGTATCCCCAGATTACTATTTAGAGTATTTTTAGTGCCTTTTTTTGAGGTTTAGATGCACTTTATTTAGGCTGTTCTTTGAGTTGCTCTTGACTTCTGACTCGTGTCAAGGATGGTGTTTACAAGTTTTTAGACCCCTGTCCTTGATGTTTGCCACTTTCTTCTTCTGTTACTTTTAATTGTAGTAGAAAAGGAGACCTCTTGGTTATAAAGTTCTTGCACATTTTTTAAGACGCAGACTTTATCCTTGCTGCTAATATGTGTATGTTAATTTGACCATTTGTTTCCTTTTTAGAGTACCCTTTCATAGGCAAAACTATATTTTTATTAAAGTTGAACCAATTCTGAGTTTAGCCCTTTCACCAGCTGTCTTCAGGCTTTGTTAGCTGTGGCCTTGCATTTGCTGGGTGTCGGACATCTCTTCAGTATCCAATTTCATTTTTCTGTTTTTGAGATTGAGACCTTTTGTGTCATCCTCCATGTTAACATCAACCTTGATTACAACCCTGAAGGTCCAACATTCAACTTGGAAAGGTCTAAACTGCTGAACTCCGTTTGAAATCCGGTTGGCAGGGACCTCAGCCTTCTTTGCAACCTCACCCTATTGTGTCAGAATCTGTCCTGACCTTGACTCTTGCTAGTCACATAAGGTTTTTGATGTCCTTTAGCCTGTCTTTGGCTCTGGGTTTGCTGTTTATTACAATGACTCCAGTAACCATTATCATCTTAGTCAAGGTCATAGCTGAGCTACTGACTCGAGAGAGAGAGCATTGCCTGAGGTCGGACTATATAGTTATATTCTTGACTCTGAGAATATGTTGACTTGGGTGCTTGTCTTCTGTTCATTGTCAGACATTTCAGGCCCAACTTAAATTGCCATCTTTTAGGGAAACTGTAGAACCTCTGTACCCTTGCATTTCAACCTACCAGTCCTGCGCAAATGGTTGAGTTTGGGATATCAATTGGTACAAGCTGAAACTTTCCCTTCATCTTCATTGCACTTCTGTGTAAAATGTCTGTGTTTAGCATGTACACTATAGATTTAATTTTTTGGCAGCATATTTATTTTTAACAGATGATGAGCGCTATGTTACTCTTCCATCTTTGAGCTGGTTTATTTTAATTTTTTGTTGCATCTGTTCCTTTGACATTCTATCACCTGAAATATGTTCCATTCTCCTCCTCTATTCTGACAGAAGCTGGAATTTAATAGTGAGTCTTGTACAAGTATATCATAGGAGGTTACTATGCTATTGGCCCTGAGGCCCTTATAAACATAGCCAAGAGTTTAGCCCATGTTTAGACAAATCAGCACCCGATGCCCCTGTCCAGGAGGGATAAGGGTGGAATCCCAGGGTATATTTTCTGTTTCCCATCCAGTTGTACTTAAAAAAAAAAAAAAAAAAAAAAAAAAAAAGAAGGGGGGGGGGGGTAAAGAGGTACTCTGCTTGATGTGGAGAGGGAGTCTGTTCCATAGATGGGGAGTCTCTGGGACACAGATCTGTCTTGTTGATGTCACAGACCAGGTTGAGGCCGTGCATGCGGGTTACTCGAGTGGAGCTTGACTTTTGGATATGCAGTAGTCCCATCAAGGTGGGGTCAGTGATCGCCTTGTGTGCCAGACAGAGGTCACCTCTGAGGAGTCTGTATGAAACTAAGTAGAGGGATAGAGCTTTTAGCCTATCTGTGTATGGTAGATATTTGAGGCCCTGGATTCTCCTGGTGAGGAACCTCTGTGATCTCTCCAACTGCTGCATGTGCTTTGCGAGGTACATGCCAAAAGTGACGTTGTACTGAATAGTGGGCCTTATAAGGGAAGCATACAGGGATGTTATGACCTCCTTGTCCCTGGATGAGATGCCCTTACTTATGAGGTGGGCCATGTAGAAGGCTTTCTGTACAGCGGAAGCAATATGGTGGTCAAAAGTCAGGTTGCTATCAGCCTGGATGCCCAGATCCCTCATGGTTGATTGCGTGCTTAGGACATTGTTTTTAATGTGATAATTTGTGGGTATCACTCTTCCCCAAAGGGGATGATGATGCATTTTTTAGTATTCAGCTTTTGGCCATGTTTCTGGCACCAGTCATTTGTCTGAGTGAAACCCTCTTAGTGGATGTTCACATCACTAGGGGAATTGATGACAGCACCCAGCTTACAGTCATCTGCAAACTTGGTCAGCCATCTAGTTTTGACCTGCACCTCAGTAAAGTGTATCCCAAGTAACGGAGACCCCAAGACCGAACCCTGGGGTATGCCGCTTGTGACGGGTCTACTGCTTGAGGTAGCTTCCCCTATTATGACTACGTGGGTTCTATAGGTGAGCCAGTTTGCTACCCATCTGGTAACATATGAATTGATGCCTAATTGAGAGAGTTTATCTGTTATGCCCGAGTGGGGAATAATGTCAAAGGCTTTGGCCAGGTCAGGGTAGGCAGTGTGCACCGTCTTTCCCTCGTCCTTGGCTTTGGTGACTTTCTGTCTCAAAGAAGTCAACCAAATCTAGCAGACATGATCTTCTCTTGATGAAGCCAAACTGTGTGGGATCAAGTGTTTGGAGATGCCAATGTCCTTGTTAATAAGGTTCATGATAATCCTTTCCATGGCCTTGCAGATCAGGCTAGTTAGGCTGATTTGTCTATAATTTTCCAGATTGGTGGACGCTCCACCTTTGTGTAAAGGGATGTCTGGCTGTCCTCCACTCAGCTGGGATGAAGCCAGTACTCAGACTTTGGTTGAATAGGGTGTCTAATGGTGCTACAAGTTCCTGCCCGAGTTTACTTAGAATGCAACCTGGGATGTTATCTGATCCCATGGAGGCTGTATTTTTTGCCTTTGAGAGAGCAGTGGTGGCCTGTTCCTTAGATATAAGGGGGAGGAGGCAGGTAATGGAAATATCCTTACTGATGGGGCGAGTAAGTTTTTTCTGAATCTGTCAGCCAGCAAGCTTGGTATATCTGCAGCATTTGTATACGTGGTGTCTTTGACCACCAGTTCTAAACAGACGTGGGTGCTTCATTTGAGGTTGTGGACATGTGTGCTCTGTTTGCTTTGGAGGATTTTACTAGTGCTCTTATTTGCTTGTTCAGGCTAAGGCAACATTGTTTCCAGTTGGACACCTGCTCCTTCTTGGTCTTGGACAGCAATTTTTTCCTTTTGTTATAGAGTTTATTTATTGCAGATGTCCACCAGACAGGTTTCCTCTTCCTTGTGGAGGATGATTTAGTCCTGTTGGAGTATTCCTGATTCCGTGTATTTATATAAATGCTTGTATAGTGCTTTGGTGTAGTTTTGGATATTGGTGGCATTTCCTACAGAGGGGTAGGGGGGGTGTGAAGCGGTTTATACCACCCTTCAGGAGGCTGTAGTCAGCTTTGGAGAAGTTTTTATGTTTGATCCTAGCTAGAGGGGGGTTGGGGGAGATGGTAACCGTGAATGGATCTTACCAGGGAGGATGATACTATAGGGATGCTGCAGTGGTTACTCATGTCGGTTAATACCAAGTCCAAGATTTTATCACCTCTTGTGGGGGTATCGAGTAGGTGTTCCAAGGCATTTGCATTGACAAAATCAAGGAATCTCTGGGCATTTGTGTTCTGGCATGAGTAGTTCTTCCAGTCTATGTTTGGGAAGTTAGTCACCCAGGATCAGGGTAAAGAGTTGAAGCTTGATAGATTCAAACAGGTCCAAATAGGCGGATTGGGCATCTTTAGTCAGATTTGGAGGCCGGTAGCTAGGTGTCATTTGAATAGGGGTCCTGTCAATGGTTAACTGCACCTGGTTGGTCTCCTGTGCATCAGTGTTTGACTAGCCTGACGGTGTGTATGTCTTTAATGTATATTGAAACTCCACCTCCTTTGGCCTTACTGCCCACAGTTTGAGGTCTGAATGTATGATAGGATGAGTAACCAGGTAAGGCTGGGGTGCTCTCTGCAGCTTTGAACCAGGTTTCTGTGACTGTACAGATGTCAGCATTTTCCAGGGTTAAGAGTGCTTGCAGTGAGTGGAGTTTCATGTTTAGACTGCCAGCGTTTAGCAACATGACCTTTAATTTGTGTTTTGTTGAAGTTTTTATGTTGGGAGTTTTAACCTCATTACTTTTCCTAAGAAAGGCACTATAAGGGAGGCAAGAACCTTTGCCAGAAGCTTGAAGCCCAGGTGAGACAGGTGCAGGCCATCTCTGGCAAAGCATTGTGTTCTGTTGATCATGTCTTCCCAAGCTGTCGGGTACTGGATCCTCCTGGAATGACACCAGAAACTAAGCCAATTGTTAGTAAATCATTCTCTGTTTTGTATTGATGAATCATTCTGGGTGATGGCAGAATGCTGCTTAAGGCTAGGGACATGCCTACTTGGGACACACAATCAGTGAGCTCAATCATGTCTCTCTTCATATAGTACCAGAGAGGTACGTCTCATCATTCACGCCAATATGGACTATGACAGACTCATAACAGTACCTGCTGTTGAGAGACTTGAGTGCATATGTGATGTGACGGATTCTGGCCCCTGACAGACAACTAACCATGACTTTCTCCTTATCTAGCCTGGTGAGAGCCACATGTGTGTCTCACAATGGAGTCTCTTATGACTGATATGTTGGGGTTATGGTGAAGCCTCAGTGGCTATGAGGCACAGGTGTGTGGACTATGCATGGTATGTGGTGTGGAGGGCTGTGGAGATTGTGTTTTTTGCCTCTGAAGTCTCCTTTGTTTGGGTGTGTTTATGTGGAGGACCTACGCATATGCAGATGTAGGTGGTAGTTGAGGGTAAGTGATTTGTGTTGACAACCTTTTTGGTGCCAGAAATACTGTCTTTAGGGGGAGAGAGCTTGGACTCTAGGTTCCTAATCTAATTCCGTGTCTCACAAATTGTGTTCCTAGGTGGTAGTAGTAGATGGTTGTCAGTGTACATGAGACATTTGCTATACTGTCCCAGGATGCTCATATCAATCAGACTGGCAGGAGAAACTGTAGGAAATTGCACATCCATATTTGTCAGAATCTGAGGGAGAAAGGCCAGGGAGAGCTAAGGGTTGGGCCAAAAGCCCAAGTGCTTAAACCAAAACTAAGAGCTTAGTAATGCTTAACAGTTTAGACAGGCTATAAACAAGCAGTAATAAATGCAACAGGAAAGATGCAGTTGAACACTTTTTAGAGAGCAGGCAGCAAGTGGCAGGAAAAAGCAAAGCAAGATGAAGTAACAGATTAGATGGAAGAAACCCAAATTGGAAAAGTATAAGCAGCTGAATACAGTCTTTTTCTTTTTTTCTTTATTTAAAAAAAAAAGTAAAAAGGGAGAGAGCAGGAACAGAAGATAATTCAAGGTTAAGGGACTAAGGGGTTTGGCCTTGCCAAATGATCTCTGTATTAGGTAGAATCAGCTAAAGAGATGGGACTGGGAGGAGTGTCCCAGATAAAATTTACAGTAGGGGTGAGCAACTGCAAAAGCCATCAACTTTAAGAACACAACAGCAATAGGGTAGGAGGGTGGAAAAAAATTTCAGCAGAGATCAGAAAACAAAATTTTGCCAGCAAATATATAAATAATTTAGTCAAGCAAAAATAAAGACAGTGCAGAACTCTGAACAGTTAAAGTGCCAAAAAATATACTTATCAGCTCTATATTTTTAGATTGTTTGAGAAGTGCACTCAGTCAAAACACAAGCAGATTCTAGCAGTGATATGAAGGAATTGCAGTAAGTCATGTAATATGACCAGAGTTCTTGGCTTGCATATGAAGAAAGACACTTTCTTAACTAACACAGTGAAAGAGCAGTTCCCTGTCAATAAACTGCAAAACACAATGTAATTACTATATGCCTGCCATTATTCTTTTCTAGATTAAAATCATTTAAATCTCTACCTGTTTGGAGCACCAGGCACAACTAGGGTGCATGGCTAGGCAGTCTCTACAGGAGCCAACTCTGGTTGTACAAATGTTTAACCCCCTGTTTGGAGTGCAGTTCAGTAACGCAAAGAACAACGGAAACACCATTAAACTCTGCATCCTAAATGATCGTGCATTTTTTTGGGTGAAGAATCTGCCGGATCTGAGTAATAATCCAACTCTGAACTAAAATCTGCAACTTCACAAGAGTAGAGTATCTGTAAATCCTGACTCCAGAAAGCACTTAAAAAAAATCTTCCTAGAAATCTACGCTCAGGTCCATATGTTTTGTATAGGGTACAAATTCGAGCTGAGGACATAGTATCTTGGGTACAGGCTAGCCCTGGATTAATTCCAAGACACCACCTGCCCTCTTTTCAAAATCTACAGACTGGATCCGTTTCACAGCTGTCACAGTACAAGCCAGATTCTGGATTACAGTTCTGAATGACCTTCTGCTCTTTTCCTTTTCAGACTGCGGTTGGAATTTTGACTGGTGACAGTGCAACTGAAAGTTCAGCGATGTAGAGCAAGGCCACACAGCATGTTCACGTCCGTGCCAAGGAAAGTATGGCACTCCTCTAGGCCTTGAGGTTTTTAGATCTGCTCTGATGCCAGAAACTGTAATGATGATACCAGACCTCACTTTGGTTGTGTGTTCCATAAATGAGATGTGTGACAGTAAGTCCTGACAGCTGTGCAGCCTTATTGTGGTAGGATGGGAGGTGGGTGTTCACCTGAGCATTAACCTCCAAACTTCTTCTCTAGATTCAGAACATGGTGGTTGATATCACCAGTGGCTGAGTAGAAGCTGAACCCTATTGTGTTCCAGTCCCTTGCATGCAGTTAGGGCATGCTCTGAGTTTACTTTTTTGCATTGGGCAAGAGTAACCAGCTACAAGAATTTTCCAGATTTCCTTGCAAGAAAGCTTCAGTAGTGAATGCCTTCAACATCCTGTCATGGAGGTCTGCTTTAACCTTCTCTAGCCATTCTTTTTTACCATGGTGCTCAAGAAGATTAGATCAGACAGTGTCAAAACCTTACTATTGAGTCATCTGTGACCTGGATAAATCCTTCCTTCTGGTTGAGGTGATCATAGCGGATCCTCACTTGCTCCCTGTAACTTGTTCCCTACCCATTAAGACAAAGGGCTATGTTTTATCATTTCAGTGCTGCAGTAAGCTATAGGTTTATCCAACCAAGGAAACTGCGTCTGGTCATTCCCCCAAAGCTATAAGCCCCTCACCACACACACAGCAGCACTCTGGCTGCATATATGCTAATCCCTTTTGTAGGGAACTGTAAAGACAGTCAGAGAAACTAAAAATCTTAAGTATTTTCTTGCTGCCTCCTGCAGATGCATCTCTGAGGCTTCTGTGGAGCAGCAGTCAGACAAGGTTTCCTGTCAGACAGATAAGACTACTTTTGGGGACCCCTTTCAAACACACACAAATATATTTTTTAAATGTTTTGATGTATGTCACTTTAAGAATGCTGGCTTTTCAGGTACATCGGTAGATATTCCATGATTACCATTGTTGTCTGTCTGAGAAATTGCTTTCCAGTCACAGTCATTTTGTGCCCCAGGGCTTCTAGTAGGTTTATTTAATTTTATTAATTTAGACAGTTGGAAAGTTGTTTTCCATCAGGGAAAAATGGTACATTTTTTGAAGGCTTGTGCCTACCTGGTATTTACTTGTCATTTACATGGATTTACAGGACAGCTAGTTTCTGAAAATCTGTTCCTAAACTGACAGGGAAATTTTGTGTGCTGCTTGTGTAACATTGCTTTGGGCAAATTATTTATTTTTTGGAAGGGTTGTGTGTCAGTTTTGCTTACTAGTGATAAGTTACCTTTCAACTTACTTGCACAGGAATATCTTATGTAGTCCGGGGAGGTATGTCTCCGGTCATTCACACCTACATGTACATATTTGTACCTGTTGAGGGACCTGAGTGAGTGCTTTATATGGTAGATCCTGGCACCTGACAGGCAGCTGACTGTTACTTTCTCCTTATTCACCCTAGTGAGTGGGACATCAGTGTGCCTCACTGTCGAGTCACCTGTGACTAGTGTGCTGGACATGCTGTTTTGCCTTAGGGGCTTTGGTTGAGTGGCACACTGTTTAGGAGAGTTGTGTGTGTCATGGTTAATGTCATGTTGTGGTGGTAGAGTGTGTTTCTGCCTTGGAGGTCTCTACTGTTTGGGTAGATTTTTGAGAGCCTCTGCGAAGTTGGGTCTGTCTGTGGTTTGTGTTTTTATGTGAAGGCAGTGCTGATGTGTGTTCTGGAGGGCTATGTGTTCCATGTGGTGTGGTGCAAGTGTTGACCACCTCCTCTTGACCAGCTATTCTGGGCTTGGCTGGGGAGTGCATGGCTTCCAATTTGGATATACAAGTGCATCTCTCACAAGTCTGAGTGTTGGGAGGTAAGAGGAGAGGGATGCCGGTGTACATGAGGCAGTTGCTACATTGCCTCAGGATGCCCAAGTTCCCCAGGTTAACAGGAGAAAGCACAGGGAACTGACCTTTAGACATGCCTGGAGGGGTGGGCATTAATAATAAGTACTGGAGCTGTTTCCTTGTAGAATGTTTAGTGCTGGTAGCACTTTTGTGTGCTACAATAATTGCTACAAGAAGTCTATTATTGTAAAGTGCTAGACTAATAAGCTAGTACCGTGCAGAAGAGGACTGATCTGGCAGATCTAAGGGAAAAATTGAAGAGCAGACTTTGGCACCTCTCAGAAGCTTACAAACAGTCCTGGTTACAGCAAATCTATATTTGGACTAGACTAGTTACAGGAAAGACTGGAAACAAGCGCAATGTGGGCTTTTAAACCAGAAAGTTGAAGGAGATGGAAAAAGTGCTCACAAACGGCCTATAAACTACAATTTCTGGGCCAGAAACCACTTCTTTTGTGGTAGGCTACCTAGTGCTTACCACTCCCACTGATAAGTTAGAAGGCTTCCCTCAACACAGAAAGGCTTAGGCGGCTCAGAAGCTTACATACAGTCCTGGATACAGCAAATCTGTATCTGGACTAGACTAGTTACAGGAAAGGCAGGAAAAGTGCAAATGCGGGCTTTCAGACCAGAAGGTTGATAGAGATGGAAAAACTGCCTAAACGGCCAATAAACTACAGTTTCTGGGCCAGAAACCACTCTTGTGGTAGATAAGCTACCTAGTGCTTACCACTCCCACTGATAAGCTAGAAGGCTTTCCTCCAACACAGAAAGGCTTGGGGGGGCTCAGGAGCTTACAAACAGTCCTGGACACGGCAAATCTGTATCTGGACTAGACTAGTTACAGGAAAGGCAGTAAACAAGCTTAGAATTATTTTTTTTTTTTGTTACTGAAAAGCAGCTAAAACAGCACTGAAAAGCAGCTAAAACAGCACTAAAACAATTCAAGTGCAGTGCAAGCTAGCATGTGTAGCAATATCAAAGCAATTTATTCAAACTGTATTCTGAACTGAATTCAATGATTGTTTAATTCAACACTGAACAGTTAAAAAGTGCCAAAAATATACTTATCAGCTGAGAAGCACACCCGGTCAGAACACAAAGTAAAGTGGAAAAGGAGAAACAGATGATAGTTCAAGGTTAAGGGCCTAAGTGGGTTGGCCTACTCAGATGTTCTCTCTGTATTGGGTAGAATGAGCTAATGACACTAGACTGGGATAGAGCTGAACAGATCGGACTGGTAGGAGTGCCTGAAATCAAAATATGATCTCATTGTACTCTGAGTGAGGAAATGAGATGGACCAAGGAGGAGTGTTCAAACACAAATTTACAAGAGGAGTGGGCAATTCCAATGCCACCTAGATTAATACCACAACAAGAACAGGGAGGCAGGGTGGGAAACTTAACTGCAGAAAGACAGAGAGATCACAATATTCAGTGAAGCAAATAAACAGAAAAATAAAATGCAGTACTATAACACAATAGTCATTGAAACAGAAAAAAATAAAATGCAGTACTAGCTTATAACACTGCAAGTTTGTACTGACCTCGGCTTGTAATAAAGTTGATGTAGGTATATAACAGCTAATCAAACAGCTCAAATATTCAGCTATTCAGCAGAAATAAAGATAAGTGACTAAGACTTACAAGCACAGAGAAACCCTCTAGGCTGAGTTCCAACACCGAATATCAATGAAGTGAGAACAATAACCCCACGTACTGCAGAGACTGATATCACAATATTCAGTGAAACAAATAAACGGAAAAATAAAATGTAGTACTATCTTTAACACACAATATTCAATGAAACAAATAGAAAAAAATAAAATGCAGTACTATCTTATAAGACTGCAAGTTTGTACTTATCTCAGCTTGTAGTAAAGTTGATGTAGGTATGTAATGGCTAACGAAACAGCTCAAATATTCAGCTGTTCAGCAGGAATAAATTCAGAGAATTAAGTGACTCTTGTTTAAAAAAACATCATGTATGACATGGGCAATCTTACATTTATATAAACGAAAATAAACCATACAGACACAATCTCATTTGCAAACATTATACATTGCAAGCCATGCCAACACAACTGTGGCTGTAAACATTATACATCACTTATATCCAGGCAGTGTCGGTCAACCATTACAAAGCTCATTCAGTTCCTGCCTTCTTTTAAACCTTGTTCCTTCTGTGTGCGTGTGTCTTGATCCCACACTTCCCATTTTTCCTGTGTCATTTGCGCCTACCCTTTTCTAAAGATCCCAATTTGAAATGTTTTATCGCTGTTGCTATCTTTGCTACTTCTAGTAAAATTGGATTTCCATTTTCCAGTAAATGTTTTTTTGGCAGCCATCATAATTAGACTCATCAAGGCCTTACTATGTCTAGGCAGTTCAGATTCTCAGAAAAAAATCCTTTCCGTAGTTGCACCAATTTGCTCACCCAGCATCTCCGACAGAGTAGTCTTCAGGGAATCTTTAAACTGTGCCAACTTGTTATACTCCTAGAAAATGTGTTCCCAATTACCTCTTCCTTCCCCATCACACCTCCAGCATTTGCTGTCTACATGAAGAAAAATTCTACTTGGGATATAAAAATACCAATGTAAACACTTCCAAGCAAAGATCCTAAGTCTTCTAGATTTTGTTGCATATTTGGGAGGTGTACATATATCCCCACCATTGTTTCTTTGCAAATTGCTTATCCAGTACCTCTTCCAAATCCTTTCTACTTCCTCTGATTGATTCTTATAGTTAGCATACAGTATTTTTATATGCTGTGCTAATTAATCCTTTAACAGCAAATTCTGTTTTAGATTCTACTAAAAACTCAGCCAGTGCTGGTCTTTCATTCAGGACCCCCCTGTTTCTTTCTGTTTGCCTATACTGTTATCAGTTTTTGATGGGGAAAGCAATCTCTAACCTGCAGTCCAAATAAGTTCTTGGCATCTTCCCATTCTATTACTTGGCCCCCTCTAGTTATATGCCTCCAATACCTTGGTTCCTTTGCCAGTTTTCTCCAGTAAATTCCAGCCCCCTTTTGCCTGTTGTCCGTATCTCTAATTGCAGTCTCCCCTATCTGCAGAATCTCCTTTCTTCATTCCAGTGCTGGCTTAGTTTTTCAAATACTTTTTGCTACTTTATGAATATAATATTCTGCATTATTATTATTCTCCTTCAAATTCTGCATGCAAACTCCCAGTCTGTCCTCGTTTATTGAGCTTCCCCCAGTTTCATTATCATCTCTTTTCAGTTTGAATTATAGATTTCTGCTTGTGCTATGTATAGGAGCATTAACAGAGTTGCTCTAAAATACCCCTTCAAATCAGGTAATCCCACTTCAAATTGGATAATCCCAGTCTGTCCTATTCTATTGGAAGAATAACCTTATCCCACTTGGCTCTTGCCGTCTTCCCCTACTAGATAAAATCCTTCATCTCTTAATTGCTATCCACAACTTCTCCTCTGGTTAATATAAAAATATGCCTGAACTTTGTGTAAGACTAAAGGAACTAAAAACATTTTAACTGCTTGTGTCTTACTGTCTATATCCATATAACAAAGCTTCCATTTTCTCAGTTTTTGTATTATCTTTTGTTTAGTCTCTTCCCACTTATCCTTAGCTGCCACACCAGAGTCATTTTTAATCCATACTCCTAAATACTTCATTGTATCATGTTCCCATAAGTATGGATAAAGCTAAACCAGTTCATATTCAGGTACATAGTTTAACGCTGTTGCCTTTGTTTTAGCTTCATTAATGTTGTATCCTGAAAAGATACTAGATTGTTCCACAGCACTGTAATGTCTCTTTCTGATTTTGTCAGGAATAAAATGTCATCTGCAAATAGAAATAGCTTTTCTTGAATACCATACCAGTTATATCCTTGAATTTAAGTCCCTTTTTTTCTTTGCCAATGGTTCTAAATTTAATGCAAATAACAAAGGGCAAAGAGGACACCCTCTGCTGGTTCCTCTTCTCAAGCAGAAATTGTCAGAGAGGAGCCCACCCACTTTCATTTTTGCTTCCGATCCCTCATGTATCCTCCTAATCAACCTTTTAATTTCATCAGGGAATGCACATCTTCCATTGCTCTGTTCATAAAGTCCTAGCTTATCTGTCAAATGCTTTCTTTGCATTAAGACCCACCAACAAATGTGGTATTGTCTTACATTTTGCTTCCATCTGATCATCAGTGTTCTGTTAATGTCAAATGTTTGCCTCCCCTCCTCAAAACCACTTTGATCCATATCTATTAATTTTGTCATCACTTTTGCCATTCTTTTAGCCATTATAGACATAAAAACTTTATAATCATGGTTTAGTACTGAAATGAGCCTATATGAAGCTGGATCTGGTGGAACTTTACCCTCTTGCGGTATTACAGCTGCCACTACTTTCTTCTGGGATGTTACTTCTCCTCTTATTAAAATAATGTTAAACAAAACCTTTCAGATCTTTATCAGTTTTTTCCCTCCCGGGGTATTGAAGAGTACAGGGGAACAATGACCTCACTAGATCTGGATGTGAATCCCTTCATGATCAGGTGGGCAATGTAGAAGGTCTTTCTAACCACTTTAGCAATGTGAGTGTCAAAAGAAAGGCCACTGTCAACCTGGGTCCCCAGGTCCCTGATAACCTCTTCTGTGCTTAGTGGATTGCCACCTATATGGTAGCTTGGGGTTACCTTGTTTTTCCTAAGGGTATGACTATACATTTTTTGGCGTTTAACTTCAGGCCATGGCTCTGGCACCAGCTATCTGTTTCAGTGAGTCCCTTCTGAAGGATATCCGTGTCCGATGCACTTTCCACTATGGCCCAGTTTGCAGTCATCTGCAAACTTTGTCAGCCAAAGTCCTCCCATGTTGGCCTGTACTTCTGAGAAGTAGATGCCAAACAATAGGGGCCAAGGACCGAGCCTGTGGGACACCACTTGTGACCCGGCTTGGAGTCTGACACAGCGCCAGCAACTCTAACCCTGTGGGTTCTGTCCTTAAGCCAGTTTGCAACCCATCTTGTGACATATGGGTTTACATTTAAGCTGGTAAGTTTTTCTACAATACCCGAGTGGGGTATTGTGTGGCCTTTGCAAGGTCAAGGTAGGCTGTATGGACTGCCTTTCCCTCATCAATGGCCTTGGTGACTATTTCGAAGAAGTCGACCAAGTTCAAAAGGCATGATCTTCCCTTGACAAAGCCAAACTGGGTCGGGTCCAATGTCTGCAAGTCCCCTATATCTTTGTTTATGAGCTCCATTATGATCCTCTCCATAGCTTTGCAGACTAGTAAGGATCGACTCTCACAAACAGCATCCCATACCTAGACTTTGTAGTCTCAGGACGAGGGACCCACATCTCCTTCCTTGACACTCAGTTAACCATTGACCCCAGCACTGGCAGCCTTACCTCCAATGTGTACCGGAAGAACACTTACAGGAACAACTTCCTGGATTTCAATAGTCAGCACCCCTTTCTTTATGAAGAAGAATGTGCTCAAAGGGCAGTACATCCGCCTCTCCAGGATCATCTCTGACGATGATACCTTCCTCAAGGAAAGCCAATTCCTTTCAGAAATGTTCATCCACCGACATTACCCCAAACAACTAGTAGAGGATGTGTTTCAAGAAGTGGCCTCCCACAGATCAGACAGACACCCACCCATCTCTACTCATGGCTTCACCCCCAGGTGGAAAACCAACCCCAG